>NW_024082548.1:63854-154529 GCF_003009895.1 Hyaena hyaena
TTGCTCATGTGTGCTCTCTCTCTCTCTCAAAGTAAATAAATAAAACCTAAAAAAAAAAAAAAAAAAAAAAAAAGAGATACGCAAATGACCAGCCAACCTCAACATTATTAGTGGTCAGGGAAAAGAAAATTAGAAGTACAGGGGCACCTGGGTGCCTCAGTCCGTTAAGCCTCTGACTTTGGCTCAGGTCATGATCACATGGTTTGTGGGTTCAAGCCCCATGTCGGGCTCTGTGCTGACAGCTAGCTCAGAGCCTGGAGCTTGCTTCCATTCTGTATCTCCTTCTCTCTCTGACCCTCCCCTGCTCACGCTGTCTCTCTCTCTTTCTCAGAAATAAATAAAACATTAAAAGTTAAAAAAAAAAAAGAAAATTAGAAGTACAGTGAGATACCATTTAATAGCCACCAGAAAAGTGTCTAACCATTAAAAAATAAGAGCCAAATGTGCCAAGGATACACAACTAGAACCCTCATACATTGCTGATGGGAGCACAACACGGTACAGCTACTTCAAAAAAACTATTTAACAGTTTCCTATAAAGTTAAATATACATTCACCAAAATGATCCAGAAATTTTATTCCAAATAGTTATCCAAGAGAAACAAAGATGTATATCTACAAATGACTTGTATCAAATGTTCCTAGTGGTTGTATTCATAACAGCCAAAACTATAAACAATCCAAAAGTCCATCAACAAGTAAAAGGATAAACAAATTGCTGTATATTTACACAACGGAATGCTATCCAGGATCAACAAAGAATAAACTACTGATAAACACAGAAACATGAGTAATCTTACAAGACATTCCTTTGAGAAAGGAAGCAAGAAACAAGGGTACATATATATGATGCCATTCATATCAAGTTTAAGAATAGACTGAACTAATCTATAGTGCTAGAAATCATATAAAAGTTACGTCAAGGTGGGGTACCTACGTAGCTCAGTTGGTTAAGCATCCAACTTCCACTCATGGTTCATGTTTCATGGGCTCAAGCTTTGCGTTCAGCCCTAAGTTGAGCCCCACATCAGGTTCTGTGCAGTCAGTTCAGAGCCTGGAGCCTGCTTTGGATTCTGTGTGTCCCTCTCTCTCTGCCCCTTCCCTGCTGTGTTCTGTCTCTCACTCTCTCAAAAACAAACATTTAAAAAAAAAAGTTACTTCAAGGTTAAAAAAAAATTCAAGCTGTGCACTTAAGATTTGTTCACTTAAATAAATGTAAAATGTACCTCAATTTTGTACTATAAGATGATTTTTAAGCCACTACACTGCTATAATAAGTCTTCGATGATTTATCTATTCCTGTTCTTCCACTAGCAAGATTATGTCCATACATACCCCTATAATTTGCTATAATTTGCTAATATTTACACTTTCAAAGTCTATTCAGTGGTGAGATTCCCTACCTTCTCCCTCATTTCACAGAAATTAGAAGAGCCCAGACTAACAAATGAATGTCAACTACCAGTTCAACTACATTTATAAAACAAGATATGTAAAAATGTTTCATTGGAGACACTTAGTTCAGGAAACTAATGTTTATATTCTTCCAAATCAGCAGAAAACTCGCCTCTTATTTTTGTATGGCTACATGATAAAGATGTTCAGTTTCAGACCATGAGAAGCATGGTATCCAGCAATGATGATACAGGGCCACAGAAGGACTCACAGAGCCATGTTCAGCAAACCCGTGGGCAAGTGCCTGATGGTCACTGAACTTTACTAGGGCTTATGGAATTATTTAACATGCAGAAGGAAGAATATATTGTCCAAAATACTAAAGCAAAATGATTAAATTAAAATTATAAATGTTTAATTAAATGTTTGCAAAATGTAGGTTATTAACTAGTCAAGTAAAACCCACCTTAGCAATGCATAAGGGCACATGTACCCTAATATTCATAGCAGCACTCTCAACAATAGCCAAAACATGGAAAGAACCTAAGTGTCCATCAACTGACGAATGGATCAAGAAAATGTGGTTTATCTACACAATGGAATACTACATGACAATAAGAAAGAATGAAATCTGGCCATGTGTAGCAACATGGATGGAACTAGAGGGTGTTATGCTGAGCAAAATAAGTCAGGCAGAGAAGGACAGATACCATATGTTTGCACATATAGGTGGATTAGGAGGAAGCTAATGGAGGACCATGAGGGAGAAGAAGGGAGAAGATAGTCGGGAAGAGGGAGGGAGGCAAACCATGAGAGACTCTTGAATGCTGAGAACAAACTGAGGGCTGAGGGGGGTGGGGGAGAAGGGAAGGGGGTGATGGGTATGGGGGAGGGCACTTGTTGGGATGAGCACTGGGTGTTATATGTAAACTAACTTGACAATAAACTATTTAAAAAAAAGAAAATGGAAAAATAAATAAAAATAAATTTTAAAAAACCCACCTCAGCATATATGTAAATTATATTAGATGTGGTGTTTGGATGCACTTTAATGTGTTTGGTACGATGAAGAATGAATTATCCAAAATAGATTTGCCTTAATAGCACAAAGACCAGGAAAATATTGCCTTGATTATGTGACATATTGTAATTTTCTGTTAAGCCTAATAACCCCGACTTTATTTTTGTGCACAAAAAGAAGACCATGATTGCTTCTTTCATTTCTGGAACCATAAGGGAAGTCAGTCTACTTGTTTCCGGGAACCAGGAGCCCAAGGTTTTTAAGAGAGACCCCTAAATGACCAATGGACAAGACCCTGATATCTGACACTTGTTAGAACCCCTTTGTGAGGTCCCCTCAGCCTTGTACTCTGCTGTCCTTGAGGCCATCTCAAGATTCGTGAAGTGCAACTAATGGTGACTTGGGTCACATTATCTGGTATAAAAGCAGCTGCCCGCCGGCTACTTCCCTCAATCCAGCATCCCAGAGCCTGGAAAATTCCTAAAGCCTAAGTCTTTTGGATGTGTGCTAACCACAATTTTTTTTTGTTACCTCTGACATTCAGAATGGAAAGAATATGGGTTTATGAAGTCACCCAGACTTAAGCCTTGTTCGTCATAGGAAAAGCTTGGAGGTCTTAGTCATCAATTATTGGGTTGGACGCAGCCCTTGCCTGGGGTTTCTGGTCCAGGTTCTGCCATTTACAGGCTCTGTGACCTCACAATAAGCTCCTCTCTGAGCCCCAGTCATCTCATCCGAAAATACAAGGAAGAACCCGTTTCTACAGCTGCTTTCATGATAATTAATAAGATATTCTGTGCAACAGGATTAGCACCGTTCATGGCATGTAGTGAGTGCTCAAAACACTGTTAGACAGAAAGCAGATTAACAGTGGTCAAGGGTGGGGGAGCAGGGAATGGGCAGGAACAGCTTAATGGGTGCAGGGTTTCATTCTGGGGTTATGAAAATATTCTGTAACTAGATATCAGTGATGGTTGTACAACATTGTGAATGCACTAAATGCCTCTCAAAAGCACACTTTAAAATTCTAAAGTGGCCAACCTTTGTTACATGTATTTTACCACAATAAAAGAAGAAAAGAAAACTGCCGGATCCCCTTCCCCACTCCATAGGGTAAGTGAGGAGGAGGAAGAAACTAGGATCTGTCTTGAGTACCTTCTATGGAGGCAAGAACTGAGAACAAGACAAGAGCAGGCACTTGAGTATCCTGTAGTGGGAAAAGGGCAGAGCTCAGGGTTGGAGCTTCACAACTGTAACTCTACAAGGGGCAGCGGGGAAAGGGGGGGGAGGGCACCGCCAGCAACGATGGGGAGAGAAGTAGGAACAGCTTCTCAGACTTCAGGGAACGCGTTTTCAGTGATCATCATCGTGCTGTACAGAGTACAAGTCATAGATCCGAAAAGAGATAGCAAGCCTGGAAAAAGTGAGTCATGGAGAAAAGAAAGAAAACGTCCCTCATCTAAAGAGGAAAAGAGTGATCAAGAGCCTGTGCGGTGTGGTGCAGAGGTCTCCATCTGAGGGTTATTAGCAGAATCATCTGGAGTGTATTAACATCACCAATGCCCACCACACCACTGCACCCTGCACCTCTATTCCTCCATCTCTATTGTGATTCTGGTTCTGGAGGTCCTGATGGGTCACATGGTGGAAATAGGGCCACACACCAGAATTTCACTGCTGCCTCCCACTGCTTCACAGCTGTATGACTCTGAACAAGTCACCTTACTTTTCTGCATCTCAATATTCTTCTTTGTGAAATAGGAAAACCTACTCAGGAGGCTAAGAGTTAATGAAGTTGGCAGGTAAAGTACATGCCACAGAGCAGTCTCTTAATTAATATATATTTCCTTTCCCTTTATCTAATGGTGCATATCACACTTGTGAATCCATTTTCTCTTTCCATCAGGCTGTAAAGCAGAAGACACAGCAGGGAATTTTGAATAGAGAATAGGAACCATTTCCCACAATAGATGTGATAAAAGATGCTTTAAGTAGGTCCTTTGTTATAAGTCAGAATTTGCCAGCGATGCAGCTTCACTCATAACTGGCAAAAAATGGAAACAACCCAAGTGTCCATCAACAGTAGACTAGATAAATCCTTTGTGGTATTCATTACTTAGAAGCAATAAAAAATATTGAACTGATTATATCCACAACAACATGAATGTCAACAGAAATGTTGAGCAAAAGAAACCAGACACACACAAAAATACACACTGTATGACTCTATTCAAGTGAAATTTATAGGCTGATGAAACTAATCAGTGGGATGAAAGGCCAAATAGTAATCACATTTTATAGGTTTTTGACTAGGAAGGGGCGCAAAAGAGCCTATAGTGCTGGAAATGTTCTGTATCTTAAATTTTTAGTGGTTGCTTGAGTGTATGTAAAAACTCTCTGAGCTATGCACTAAAATTAGCACTCTGCTGTGTGTACATTATACTTCAATGCGGGCAAGGGGAAACCCGCCACAGAAGTCTGCAAGAATGTATGTCTACATTGTCCTAAAACCCAAAATACCAAGCCTAGATTTCTTTTTTTTTTTTTTTATGTTTTATTTATTTCTAGGAGAGAGAGAGAGAGACAGTGTGAGCAGGGGAGGGTCAGAGAGAGGGGGAGTGACAGACTGAAACAGGCTCCAGGCTCTGAGCTGGCAGTCAGCACAGAGCCCGACGCGGGGCTCGAACCCACGAACCGCCAGATCATGACCTAAGCGAAAGTCGGACGCTTAACCGACTAAGCCACCCAGGCGCCCCCAAGCCTAGATTTCTACCAGTGGCTCAAAAGTCCTTTTGACCAAAAGTATAAAGATTGAGAGAAAAAAAAATTTTTTTTACCTAGTTTGGGAGGAAACCAATTTTAAATGAGTGAAACAAAAATAACAGCTAAGATCAAGATTGTGAGAGGGGTGCCATTGTGGCTTAGTCAGTTAAGTGTCTGACTTTGGCTCAAGTCATAATCTCAGAGTTCGTGAGTTTGAGTCCCGCGTTGGGCTCTGTATTGACAGAGCCTGGAGCTTACTTCAGATTCTGTGTTTCCCTCTCTCTCTTTGCCTCTCCCCCACTTGCATGCTTGCATGCTGTCTCTGTCTCTCAAAAATGAATAAACATTAAAAAAAATTCTTTTTACGGGGCGCCTGGGTGGCTTAGTCGGTTAAGCGTCCGACTTTCGCTCAGGTCAAGATCTCGCGGTTGGGGTTCGAGCCCCGCGTCGGGCTCTGTGCTGACTGCCAGCTCAGAACCTGGAGCCTGTTTCAGTCTGTGACTCCCTCTCTCTCTGACCCTCCCCTGCTCACACTGTCTCTCTCTCTCTCCTAGAAATAAATAAAACATAAAAAAATTAAAAAAAATTTTTTTTAAAGATTTGAGGAACATATGGTATTTGTCCTTCTCTGCCTGACTTATTTCACTCAGCATAACACCCTCAAGTTCCATTCATGTTGCTACACATGGCCAGATTTCATTCTTTCTCATTGCCATGTAGTATTCCATTGTATAAATATACCACATCTTCTTGTTCCATTCATCAGTTGATGGACACTTAGGTTCTTTCCATGATTAGGCTATTGTTGAGAGTGCTGCTATGAACATTGGGGTACATGTGCTCCTATGCATCAGCACTCCTGTATCCCTTGGGTAAAGTCCTAGCAGTGCTATTGCTGGGTCCTAGGGGAGTTCTATTGTTAATTTTCTGAGGAACCTGCACACTGTTTTCCAGAGGGGCTGTACCAGTTTACATTCCCACCAACAGTGTAGGAGGGTGCCCGTGTCTCCACATCCTCGCCAGCATCTAGAGTTCTCTGATTTGCTCATTTTAGCCACTCTGACTGGCGTGAGGTGGTATCTCAGTGTGGTTTTGATTTGTATTTCCCTGATGAGGAGGGACGCTGAGCATCATTTCATGTGTCTGTTGGCCATCTGGATGTCCTCTTTGGAGAAGTGTCTGTTCATGTCTTCTGCCCATTTCTTCACTGGAGTATTTGTTTTTTGGGTGTGGAGTTTGATGAGTTCCTTATAGATATTGGATACTAGCCCTTTATCTGATAGTCATTTGCAACTATCTTTTCCCATTCCGTCAGTTGCCTATTAGTTTTATAGGTGGATTAGGAGGAAGTTAATAGAGGATAATGCAGGAGATGAAGGGGAAAAATAGTTGGGGAGAGGGAGGGAGGCAAACCATGAGAGACTCTTGAATGCTGAGAACAAACTGAGAGCTAAGGGGGGTGGGGGAGAGGGGAAGGGGGTGATGGGCATGGAGGAGGGCACTTGTTAGGAGGAGCACTGGGTGTTATATGTAAAACAACTTGACAATAAACTATTTAAGGAAAAAAAAGAACAAAATAAAGATTTGAGGAAAGTTTTTATTGTAGTTCCCATAAGAGTGCTCTATAAAAGCATCATTAAAGGTTTAATATTCTTTACTGTCATTCACACAAAGCTATTTTGTTTAAAGTCCATTTTTATAGGAAAAGCATGATTAAGCATAAAAGTGGGTTGTGGGCATGTCTCACATTTTTGACACCTTTTACTCAAATGTCATTAGAAAAAGTGGACTGTGTGTATTCTTTGCACCTAGGTGCACTGGGTGTCTTTGCACCTCTACTGTTCGGTACTTCTGGAATTTCACTTCTTACGTTCTTTGCTTGCAATTACATTGAACTGCTGCCAGTTCAACAGTGGTGCCATTGTGTTGTTCTGTGCAGTGTTCTAAGGCTAGGATCCACAGAGGCAAAACAGACCCAAGAATACTCAGATCCATTGAGGTAGAACCTCCATGTCCCCCAGCCCCTTTGAACATCCTTCCTATGTATGAATTTCCCATATTATGGGTCCTTCCTCCCCGAAGTGCAAGCCAGAAAACTCACTTTACCATCCTCTCTTGGAGCCGGAGTGCAGGCATGGGGGCTAGGCCCCACTAATCAGACATGAAACACAAATGACTTTAATTCTAAGCAGAGGAAAGTGAGGAAGCAGGCACCATGCAGAATGAATCCATTTTCCGGCAGAGGTGGCTGTAGCAGCCGCCAAGCTTCAGGGGCAGCAACAGTAGAGTTTTGGCAACAGAGGTGCAATCTGAGATGCCTATGTCCAGTGGCAAGAGCAGAGACATCTTCACTGGACCAGGAGCTGCTGTTCCTGGGCATAAAGCCTCTGAGCCTAATTCTCTGGACCTGCCAAGGACT
Organism: Hyaena hyaena; assembly: GCF_003009895.1. Lineage (NCBI taxonomy): Eukaryota > Metazoa > Chordata > Mammalia > Carnivora > Hyaenidae > Hyaena > Hyaena hyaena. The sequence goes on from NW_024082548.1 coordinate 71,453, forward strand.
CCATGAGCTGTGCAGTGACCATAATAAATTCCTTCCTGCTAAAACCAGGCGGGAGGAATTTCTTTTGTTTGCACTGAGAGCCCTGAGTGAATTACCCACTGAGTTCTCTAGAGAAACAGAACCAATAGGAGGTGATAAATTGATGATAGATAGATAGATAGATAGATAGATAGATAGATAGATAGATGATAGATAATAGATGGCTTTGTCTTTAGGAATTGGTTCACACTTCATAAAGTCTGAAATCCATATGGCTGGCTGCAAACTCAAGCAGGAATTGATACTCTATTCTTGAAGCAGAAATTTCTCTTGGAGAACCTCACTTTTTACTCTTAATACCTTTCAGCTAAGTAGATAAGCCCGCCATGTTATCAGAGCAATCTTTACTTAAAGTCAACTGATTGTAGAGGTTAACCTTGGCTGCAAAATACTTTCACAGCCACACCTTGATTAGTATCTGATTAAATAACTAAGTACTGTACCCCAGCCAAGTTGACAAATAAAGCTAATCATTATGCCCACCAGATCAAGATTCCAGGAATGAGCATTCATTTTATGAGCATTAAGAAGCTTCACCCTGAAGAAGCTTTCTTGGTGCATTTGACATATGTTCCTACATGCAAAAATTTCACACACAGTTGGTGTACAGAACAAAGTCCACCTAAGCTAGGCACCTGCATTCAAGAGAAGTCTATCCCCAGAAGCCATCATACCCTCCCATCCCCACATCCCTCCATCTGGCTCCAACTCCTGTCATCTTTCAGCTGGACGATGGTCACAGCCTCTTCACCATTCCAGCCCTCGGTCCTTCCTGCTCTACTCTGTTGCCCACCTGGCACCACAGTGCTCTTCCTAAAACACTAGGCTAATTGTGTCTCCCTTGATTAAAATTCCTTTCAGAACATCATAGTGCTTCTGCTATTTCAGGCCAACAGCCATTAAGATTTGGCTGCAAGCAATAGACACTAATTCTGACCAACTTAAGTGAAAAAGGAATTCATGGAGCAGCCCCCAGGATGGAAGGAAAAGCCAAGGTCTTGAGAAGGGCAGGAACCCAGGTTTCCCTAGTGACCTTGGAAGCAAGAACTAAGGGACAATCTTTCCAAGCTCAGCTGTGGGGAATGAATCAGTGGGTTGTTTTAATCTCTATGTAACTCCTCTCAGGGGCCAGTTTATAAGGAGAGGGTGCCTGATTGCCAGTACTGATTCACAGACCGACCCCTTGGCCATGATAGAACTACCAAGAGTGGAATTAAGAAGAGGCGGAGGCTCATTAGGCAAAGCAGGAGTATTAGCAAAGAGAGGAAATAGATACCAGGTAAGCAAGGACAGGACAGTCATTTAACGCCCACTTCCAGCAGCCGAAGAATCTCTGATCATCAGAGCAGCTTGAGAGCTGAGGTTTGCATTCTTTGCATTCAACAGGACCAGGAAGGAATGGTGGAAGCTGTCTCCAGCCAACTAAGGAGAAACAAGGGCTTTCTGGACTATAAAACAGGAAGCCCAGCCCCAGGGACCCCAATTTCCCCCATTATTTCTGGGAAATTATTTTTCCTAAGGAAATCTAAGCCCACAGTGGGGAGAATGTGGGAACTTTCCTAACCTCTTACCTTTCCCCTCTGACCTGTCCTCTCCTGGCTGGAGATGAGTGGTCTACGTGGCTGGGAAAGGGTCTCAAGTCTCAGGAGCCAAGCAGAGTAGTATGGGTTAGAAGGGAGAACATACTCACCTTGCCTTTGTCTTATTTTATTATTTTCTTATTTATCATCTGCTCTAGCCCCAGTGGAATGTGAGCTCCACACAAACAAAAGCCTTGTCCGTCTCAGTCACTCATTGCTAATAGCCCCAAGCCTGTAACAGTGACTGATGTCTAGTAAGCACTTAGCAAAATAAATATTTGTGACTGAAAGCATAGCATGCAATAGCTACACCCCACCTTCTGCCTCTGACCCTGAGCCAGAGAGGCAAGATCAGGCCCGGAACTGAGTCAAATCAGGAAGCAAGAGGTATCTGGATTGGGAGAAGAGCCCAGCTCCAGATCCACCCAGGCCTGGGTCTTGGCCTGGCACTGGCATCTGTGGGGCATGTCACTTGACCATCCTGAGTCTCAGTTTCCTCATTTTTGAAATGAGGATTATACCACGTACTTCATACTTTTGGGTGAGAACAAATGAGAATTCAGTGTGGGAAAATGGCACACAGTAAGTGCTGTCCTCCCCAGATGCCCTCTTCTCTGCCTTTGTATGCTTTGTAAGGGAGGAAATTATTTTAATCAGATGGTAGGAACTGAATGCTGTGTCACCTGGGGCTGGGGAGTTGTGGATTTTAGGAGAGCGGCCTGGAAGGGACAATGCCTGACCCACAGTGGGAAATGGAGATCCGTGGTGGAAAAGCTAGGTGATGACAGGTTCTAGGGGCCCTAATGGAAGGTCTGATCAAGACCTGCACATCGAGCTTGCAGCTAGGAGAAAGGCCACTCCAGTGTCACCACTACTTCTGGAAATGGGATGAAAGTGATACATAGCAGGAAATTTGGAAAAAGAATTTTATTAGCTTCATGAGAAACAGCTGCCATGAGTCAAGACATGGATGGTGACAGAACTCTGGTGGCTTCCAACCAGTGGCCTGGAAAAAAGCCACCTGTTCTCTCTATCTCCTTGGACCAGGGTCTAAGTTGGAATCCCCAGAAGAACACCCTAACTCCTTGCCCCTTGGTATACACAGTCGGGCAATGCACTCTTGTTAGACCTTAAACCATAGATTCTCCGGCTCTGTGGATATCTCACTGAGCAGGAAAATGAATCAAATCATTCTAGACATTCAGATCAAGATTGATCTGGCATATTAGATCTGGCACATTGATCTAGAAGATCAGCAACCAGGAACATGACATTCTGAATTGCCATTCAGAAAGCCAACATTCTGGAGGGCCACTCAGAATTCTAGAATGCAAAATGAGAATCCCTTAACTTTCTAGATGATTTCATCAGGAGCTCCACATTTCAGAATGACTATGTTCCAAGTCAACCAGAAATCTGACATTCTAGGTCATCAACCAGGAACTCAGTGTTCTGGCATGTCAAAGAAGAATCGCTTCTAACATTCTGGATGGTCAATCAGGAATTCAGCATTTAGAATAACAAACCACAATATTCCAGATAATGGGTGAGAGACACAAAGTACTAAATGTCGACCTTGATACTCTCAATGCCAAACCAGATACCCAACGTTTAAGATTTTCAACCCCGGCCTCAGCATTCTGGGATGACAAGCACAAAGTTCACCACCCCCAGAGTGCTGCTGCCCTCCCCGCTCAGAGCTCTGTGGATGGCCGCTCCACACCAGGCCCGTCATCCTGGTGGGGGTCAGGCACATGGAAGGAAACGTAGGGACAAGTCTTCGTGTTGAGGCAGACGAGCTTCTTCAGCGTGGCTGTCTTGACCATGTTGAAGCCCATCTCACCACCGAATGTGCTTGGCTTCCAATACTCTGGAGAACAGATGGGATTCCCTAGAAGGCCCTTGAGGGAAAAGGGAGCCCCAATTTCTATCATACTCTCCCCAAAGATGGAGTTTGGATGGCACTTTTCCAGAAGCAGCCCCGGGAAGAATTCCAAGGCATCAATGTCTCCATATAGCTCCTCCAACTCAGCTGCCATCTCCTTCTCTCCTGCATGGGGGGAAGCTAGAGTCAGAGTCATGGCACGATTAAAGTTAATATGTGGAGGGAACCTTCTAGGCCCACATTTTTCTGAGGAGAATATGGGACTTCAGAAAAGCAACTGAACAATTGAGTACCTGCCCTAACTTCTGGCCTGACTGACTGACACTTCTCCATGGCTGCATCTAGGGAAGGAATTTGCTACTGAAGAAGGATTCAAGGGCCTGGATGGGCCACCAGACAGCATGTGACTTTGAACAACTCATGTCTCTTCTCTGTGCCCTAACTGCCTAATGGTGACAAAAGGGAGACTCTATCTAACTTGCCTCCTTCACAGGCAGGTTTCAAGGATGTATGCTAGTTCAAGTCCCTTCATTCTTCTGGAGCTCAGAGATGTGATGTAACTTGGCCAAGTTCACATAGAGATTTAGTTACAGTGTTCTCTTCCACTTCTGGACTGTCACAGGAGATTAAAGAGTGACAGAGATTATGGTTCCAGAATTATGAGGAGCTCACTCCCCACTCTGTGAGGACCACATATTCACAGATAGTGATGAAAGAGAGACAGACATTGGGCTTCCCTACCCATTTCCCTCTATGAGGCACTAGTACACAGTCATGTCACACCCTGCTCAAACTCTCCCACTGTTTATGACCACAGTTCTCAAACTCTTGGCTACACAACAGCTAGAATAGAAAGAAAGGAAGAAAGGAAGGAAGGAACGAAGGAACGAAGGAAAGAGAGAGAGAGAGAGGAGAGGGAGGGAGGGAGGGAGAAAGGAAGGAAGAAAAAAGAGAAAGGAAAGGAAAGGAAGAAAGAAAGAAGGAAGGAAGGAAGAAAAAGAAAAAGAAGCATGTATATTGTACACACACACATACAGATTCTTGGCACCATGCAGGCCTACTGAATTAGAATCTTGGGGAGAGATATCTGGGATTTGGTATTTTTAATCAGTTTCCTAAGTGATTCTTAAGCAGCTGGTAGGTATTTAGGAACCACTAGATAGAGTAAAACCCAAATTCTTTTACATAGAATCCAAGGTTCTACACAATTTGGCCCCTAACCCCTGCCTTCCCCACACATAAGCACCTTGTTCCAGCTACACTCACCACTGTGTCCCTCAGTAGGCTCATTCTTAATGGCTTATGTGCTTCTGTCCTTTCTGTTCTTCTACCTAGAATGCTTCCCCCCCCACCCCTAGTCTCCATCCAGAATGTCCCTATTTATCTCCTTCAAACTCAGCTGAGAAGCCACTTTCTTTCCCCAAGCAGTGTCTTTTGTTCCCCCTCACACCCCTCACCTCCCTGACCCTCCAGCACGGTGCTCACACACCCCTTATGACCTCCACAGTTGTATTGCTGGGAGTTATCACCCCATTCTGTTTCTGCAATGTCCCCTTCACTTCACTGAAAGTCCCTCGAGGACAGGGCCCGTGTCCAGGAAACAGCTGCTCACCTGTGAGCTCCTGAAAGGATGTGTAGGGTCTCATGCCAAACCTCTTGCGGTATTCATTGAAGGGCTGCAGCCGCAGCTCGCGGGATTCCTTGATGACATCGACAGCCACATGCAAAACATGATGGTCCATGTTCCTACCCCCACCAATCTGCCAAGACATAAAACACAGCTGTGGTCTGAGAGCCAGGCCACACTGTCCTGGAGGAGATCTGCAGGTTAGAAGCTCTTCCCAAGCATGGACAGAGCATGGCTGCACCCAACAGCCACCATGCTGGGGCCTCGGCCCCAGCCAAGGAGCTCAAGTAGAAGGAAGGGCATTCTGGCTCTGGAAATGAAATTTGGAGGGGCAGAGGGCTTCTGAAACAGCAAATGAGAAACAAATGGATGGACAGATGTTAGTTTTGGGGGCCGAAAATTTATGGTAGTCTTCTAATCTGTTCTTATAAAAAATAGAGATGCTTGGTCTTTCAAGGAGGGGTCCTGCTAAGGAGCTTTTACCTATTGGTTTTCATTCCTGTATCATAGCATCAAGATTCAACAAAAAAATTAATGATTAAAAAGTGGACCACTGTTGGGGTGCCTGGGTGGCTCAGCCTAGTAAGCATCCAATTCTTGATTTCAGCTCAGTTTGTGAGTTCGAGACCCACATTGGGCTCGTGCTGCCAGCAGCACAGAGCCTGCTTGGGATTCTGTGTCTCTGTCTCTCTGCCTCTCCCTTGCTTGCACATGCACTCATGTGCACTCTCTCTCTCAAAAATAAATATTTTTTTAAAAAGTGAACCATTATTTTTTTTAATGTTTTATTTATTTTTGAGAGAGAGAGCGCATGTGCACGAGTTGGGGGGGGGGGGCAGACAGAAAGGGACAGAGGATCAGAAGCAGGCTCTGCACTGACAGCTGCGAGCCCCCCAGGAACACACGAACCATGAGTTCATAACCTAAGCCAAAGTCGGACGCTCAAAAAGTGCCCTAAAAGTGAACCACTATTAACCAACCACCACTAGAAAAGGGAAACTTGGTGCCAGAAGATAAGAACACAGAGTAAGTATCATGTGACTCCATTCACACCAGTTAAAGCCACTCATGGAAACACAGGTGACTAAGTCTGTTGTTTCTCCTTCCTTCTGCCAGATCTCTTTGGCAAGGGGCAGTCATAAGCTAGCAGGGAAGGAGCTAAAATCTTGCCATGAAAACTATAGTGTATCCACAGCTGTAGCTTAACTAAACTTGGAGTTTAACTCCAAGACCAAGGGGTGGTGTAATATCCTGTGAAGGGAGGGAAAACAGAGCTCAAATAGCCTGGTGAGATCACAAGCCTCCAGAGAAAAATTCTGCTTCATAACAGTTAAGGAGTATTGGTCTAAAGAAAACTCTATTGCTTGGGATGAACTGATAACGTCAATTCTTTCTTAAGAAAGAGTTCTGTTTAAATAGAACAAATATAATTGGTTGGGAAGGAGGAAAATCATAATTGGGTGAAGTCATGTACCTTGGAGCAAAGCTATAAGAGTCCAGTGCAAATGTCAGCTCCACCATTTACAAGCTGTGGGACCATTATGGATTGATTTGTGTCCCCCAAAGAGATATGTTGAGATCTTAATCCCCAGCACCTGTGAAGGTGACCTCATTTGGAAACAGGTGTAATCAAGTGAAGATGAAGTCCTACTCCCTTAGGGGGATCCTGAGAACGACTCATGTCCTAAGAGAAAACAGGGATTCGGGGAGACTCCACGTTGGAGTGAAGTGTCAAGAGGATTGTCAGTAGGCAGCAGAAACTAAGACAATGACATGGGACAGATTTTCCCGGGAAGCCTTCAGAGAGAGTGCATAGCCCTGCCCACACCTTCTACCCTCCAGAAATGTGAAATAATAAAATAATCTCAGTTTGTGGTCCTTTGTTATGGCAACCCTAGGAAAAATGCAAGGACCTTGGGCAAATTACTTAAGTTTCAGTTCCTGCACTTGCAAAAATGGGGAAGGCAAGAGCATCCACCTGATAGGGTTGTGGTGATATAACCAAGATAAAGTATGCAAAGCAGTTATCACAGTGTTGGCCGTAGGGCAACCCCCCCGCCCCCCCCCCCCCCCCCCCCCCCCGCCTCGAGGCGGTGATTATCAAGGGAAGCCCTGTTTTATCACTCCCATGCTTTCTTGAACATCCTGAGAGCCGACATACTTCCGTCTTGCCTTGGGCCAAGTACGACACCAGGGCTTTTCCCACAGCCTCATGGCCACTCCTTGAAAATGCTTTGGAAACCACACAGCCCCACACAAAGCTACTGTCTGTTCATCCTTGTGTCCCCATAGAGAAGAGAGGCCATAAACCAGCCAGCAGCTGCCCATTGGTGGTAACACATGCTAATTCCAGTCAAATTACCAGTGGTAAACCTAAATCCACAGGATGCCACAATGTCACCATAGGGCAGGCTTAGGAACAAGGATCGGAGAGAAGCAGAGGGGGAGGGAGGCTAGGACAGAGGAGATAGGGGCTTCCAAGCATGGGGGAGGGGAGACTTAGAAGGGAGCTGGTTAGAAATTCCAGGAAACGTGCTGTATTAATTTGCTAGGACAGCCATAACAAAGTACCACAGCTGGGGGAGCTTAAACAACAGAAATTTATCACCATCTGGAGGCCAGAAGTCCAAGATCAAGGTGTCAGCAATGTGGGCTTCATTCTGAGGTCTCTGTCCTTGGTTCATAGATGATCGTCTTCCCCCTAAGTCTTTCCACTGCTCATGTCTACACCCTAATCTCTCCTCATAAAGGGCACTAGTCACAGTACGGCCCACCCTCTGAGCTCATTTAACCTTAATTACCTCTGTAAAGGCCCCGTCTCCAAATACAGTCACATTCTGAGCACAGAGGGTTAGGACATCAACCTATGAATGGGAGGTGGGGACAATACAGCCTGTGATTTAATAAAGACCTACTATGTGAAGACACCTTTGCGTATATTACCATACCCTGAGTGTCCTCATGGTCCTCAAGTTGCCATGCCCTCTGAGCTCCAGGCCGTTGCCATGCTGTGCCCTCCATGCGGAGAACGATCATCTCTTGCCATTAACACTACCCCTTTCCCTGGGAGAGCTCTTTCCATCCTTTGAATCTCGGCGCAGACATCATTTCCTTATCTACAGCTCTCCACTCCGGGTCACAAGTCCCTCCCCAAGTTCCCAGAGCACTGTGGGCTGTTTGCATTGTGGCTCTTATGCTCTTATAATTCTGATAATGTCAGAAAAGCACCTGGCGCAGTGCCTTGCACACAGTAAGTGCTGGCATGATGTTAGCTGTTGTGTGACTATCGTTCCTCACCAGGGTGCCAGTGGCCAAGAGGACAAGGACCTAAGAAACACGCTGATCTTGCTCACCACTCTATCCCCAGCACCCAGAGTGATACCTGCTGTCACTGAATGAATGAAAGACCAAGAGGAGGAATAAAGGAATGGGTGAGGGAATGTCAGAGTGACACTGTCCCTATGGAACAGAAAAGGACACTGGTCAATTGTACCCCAGAGCCCAGCTGTCCTCCCCCACGCTCCCCTGAGGCCTACCCGGCCAGCGCTCTGGCGAGAGAAGGCATCCACCAGGGCCTCGACCCCGTAGTCCACCAGCATGGAGGTGTTGAACAGGAACTGCTCGTAGCTGTACTCCTGGGAGCCCACCTTGAAGGAGTCAGGCATGAGTGGGTGCCAGTGGTACAACTGGTTGAATTCCATGGCAATGCGGTTGCGGTACTGGAACTGGACACCAAACAGCAGCTCTGGGTCGAACTTCAGCTGCAGGAAGTAGCCGCTCAGCTGCTGCACGTACTCCTCAATCACAATCTTGATGGTCTCCCCTGGGGGTGGGAGGGCGGGGGGGAGGGCAAAGCATCAGGGTAGCACAGGGATTCTGCCACCCGGCAAGGGAGGCAGGCCTATTCATGAACAGCGCTTGCTTTTTGCTTCTTTATTGTTATTGTTGTTGGTGAATTTGGGAGGCCACTTTCACTTAGTCTTTTTGTAACGGGGTGTGAAAATGGAGCTTTCTCTCTCTCTTTTTTTTTATTTTTTTTTTTGAGACAGAAAGAGAAAGCATGAGAAGGGGAGGAGCAGAGGGAGAGAGAGAATCTTAAGCAGGTCCCATGCTCGGTGTGGAGCCTGATGTGGAGCTCAGTCTCACAACCATGAGATCATGACCTGAGCCAAAATCAAGAGCCAGGCACTTAACTGACTGAGCCACCCAGGTGCCCTGAGAAAGGAGCTTTCTGTCTCAGGTTGGACCAACGTCCCGAGACAAGAGCCAACAGCTACTCCCACATTCCAAAGGGATGTCATAAGCCCAGCTAAGCAGAACATGGAAGGAAGTGCCCGAGAATTGGTTTTGTGGCCTTATGGTGACCACCCTCCCACAGCCCATGACAAGAAGTGGGAGTGGTCACAAATGATGGGAAAGTGGAAATGACTTTGTGGGGGCTCTCAGGGTGCCGACACCTTCCAGGGGTGAGGGAAGCTTCAGAAAGACCCCTCAAAGCTGCCACAGCAATGAAAGAGGCAGGCTGAGGATTTAAGATGAATCTGGTCCCACATACATGTCTTATATTTTCTTACCCATCAGAATTTTCATGAATAGCTTTTCCTCTGCCCTCTCGGTAACCAGTTACATGGCAAGGAGCCAGGGAAGGAACAAACTGAATATTCCATAACAGAATGAAAACTGGTCCTCTAGAGAGGAAAAGGAACTGATTCTTTTAGCCAATTAGCCATGAGACAAACTGGTTTCTAGCAAATTGATCTGGAGCCATGAGATTTGTCATTGGCAAGGTCCAGAGCTTGGCATCACCATTCTTAGCCACCCTTCCCCCTCTCCAAGCTTGGGCTGCGTCACCTCATCTGTCTGAACCTCACCTTCCTTCTCTGTAAAATATGCATCATGATACTATGGATAGGGCCATTGGGAACAGTGGACAGACGATGCTTGGCCCAGGGCCCTGCATAACTGGGAGTATGACCACATGCAGGTGGGAAGGAGGATGGCTCTGTGTAGGCATGCAGGGAAACCCCCTCCCCCCACTCAGGAAGGAGCTCTGCTTCAGATGTGGTGCAAGAAGCACGAGCTTCCATGGCAGCCAGACCTCTACTGAGTAGCCTTGGAGATTTCACTTAACCTCTCTGAATCTTAATTTTCACAACAAGGGCAATCATACCTGGTTAATAGGGTTGTTGGGGAGGGTTAACCAAGGCACTGGACATAAAGCTTCGTTACCTTTCATCATAGCTTTGACACCAGTCTACAGCCACAGACTTGCCCTCTCTAGTCAAAGTCTCCAAAATGCTGGGACTTCAGCACAAGCCCCTTCTTCTTTAGACTGTTGCTATCCCTGATGCCTGGTTCTTCCAGGCTCTAGTGAATCAGGCAATATAATTGGAACCAGCCATGTCCAGTGATGCCCAGAGGCGAGGGAAAGTGGTTTCTGGTGACTCAGAGTGAACACCGTCTGGACAGGGTGTCCAGGACCAAGCTCCCAGGCAGGAAACCATCTGACATTTTAGGCTGCAGACTCGCCCCCATAGGGGACACAAAAATATCCTGTCCCTGAGTCACCCAGAAGCTACCAAACTCCAGGATGGCAGATGCATGCAGGGCAGAAACATGAGGATTCCTGACGGCTGGGCAGGCTGGAATCTGACTGCATGGCTGGGGATATCACTGTGTGCTTCTAGAGCAGTACAGTGGGGAGACAGATTGGGTTGGCTAATCAAATCTGCTGTAAGTCACCCAGCTAATAATGACCATCACAGCCATCCATTTTCCAAAGGCCTACTATGTGCTAGGTGCTTTTCATCATCTCTACAAATCCTTACAACTATCATTATCCCCAGTGTCCAGATTTGGAAACTGAGGTTCACATAGCAGGAGGGGCCTGCTCAAGATCTTATAGCTTTTACGCGGAGGAGATGGGGTCCTAATCCCAGCTCTCTCTACCCAAACTGTTCCCCACCACACACACCCTGCTTTTCAGGACGGTGGACATGACCTTCCAGGACAGGGCTGGTCTGGAGTCCTCACCAATAAGGATGAGGCGCGCCGTCTGGAAGAGTTGCTCATCACCCCAGGTGGGGTGCTCAGTCTTCAGCAGGTCACACACACGGTTGTGCTCACGCAGCCAGAGCGTGGCATACAGCATGAGCCCGGGAAGCAGCCCAAACACCTCCTGACCCACGGCCATCTGGCTGTGGGGCGGAATGTTCCGTGGGTAGTGCATCAACACCGGCGCCTCCTCCACCGATGGCGGGTACATCTCTCCATGCAGCACCTGCGGGATGGGGCCTCCTGGCAACCTGGGGATGGGGCAGGTGCCAGCACCTGCCACAGCTGACACCCTCCCCTCTTATAGCTGCCCATATCACTCAGGGCAATTGCCCATCTTCTGTAACCAAGGCTGCTGATTTTAGCTGATTCTAGTTCCTAAATCTTTCTTAGAATGGGTCCCTTTCTCTCTCTCCCCACTGCCACCACCTGCTTCTAACCCACCCTCATCCTCCATGCTGACCCCTCCCATCAATGCCTCCCTATATCAACACTTGCCCCCAGACAGTCCATTCTCAGTACCATAGCCAGAGTTATCCTTTAAACAAACAAACTCAAATCTAGTATCAGGTCCTGGCTCTAAACCCTTCCAAGTTCTCTCTCTGCTCTTGGCAGAAATCATAAATCCTAAACACGGCCCCACTGGTGTCTCCACCCTCGCCTGCCATCATTCGGGTGTCCAGCCAGACACGCTTCCCTTCCCTTACTCTTCTGAGCCACACAAGCTGCTTCTCCTCTCCAAGTCCAGCCACACACTGCTAGGCTGGAAGCCCCTTTCCAGTCTGGGCCTCCTGAACTCCATCACATCATCTCTGCAGCTCTCGGTGTATCTGAACTTCCCGGGGAAGCCTTCCCCGCCTTCTGAGTGCTCTCAGAGCTTCTCCCTAGTGGGTGATCACAAGTGTAATTGATCATATGGCAGCCTTTTCAATCATAGACTGAGGGCCTACTATATGCCAAGTATTTTTTCTAGCCTTAAAGAGTCAGCAGTGAACTTTGGGTTTGGGTTTGGGCTTGTCTAGATGTGCGTGGTCCAATATGGTAGCCACGAGTCACGTGTAGCTGTTGAGCCCTAGACATGTGGCTGGTGTGAATGAAGAACTGGATCTTTAACTGTGTTTAATTCAGATTTACATTTTAAAACTGACACTTCAGCAGTTGGAAAACCTTCAAGTATGCTCAGAACAACATGGGCATGTGAACCTGCTTTTCAGCTGTAACTTTACAAAATCTAAGTACAGATCAGATTGTCGCCAGTGAAAATTTGGCATCCCAAGTGTGGGCAATATAAAATATAGATCAGATTTTGAAGATTTAGCATGAAAAAAAAGAATGTAAGATATTTTATTCATAATTTCTGTATTAAAAATAATTTCTGTATCAATTAAACATTGAAATGATGATATTCTGGCTATATATATATATATATATATATATATATAGGGTTAAATAAAATATATTATTAAAGTCAATTTCCCCTGTTTCTTTTTACCTTCCTTAATGTGGCCACCAGAGAACTGTAATGACATACATGGTTCACATTATATTCCTGGTGGACAGTGCTAGTGCGGACAGAAAGTCATGGATCTGGCATCCTAGTGTGTGGGTGTGGCCCAGATGGGCTGTGGGTTCCTTAAGGTCAGGGACCATTAACTATCATGGTCACTGCTTGATCACCTGTGACAGGAACATCATAGTGTCCAAATGATATGGTGGAAAAATTAAATGTATATATGTAGACTCCAACGTCCACCTCCAGGAGAACATGAGAGGCCATGTCTGCTCCTAATGTGCTTCTCTTGCCTGGCACCTTCCCCCAGGGTTCATCATCTCTCCTCCTCACACACACCTCCAGCTCCTGCAGCTGGTCCTCTGAAGATGCCACTCAGGCCCCCCAGCAGCCTCTGCCAGGGAAGGCCACAGGAAGCCTTTCCCACTGCCCCATCTGCAAGCACAGTGCTACCTGGTATTTGAGTTTCCCATCCTTAAAGAGCCGCAGCTGATACTGACGTTCGAGGTTGTCCCCATAAATGTGGCCGAGATCTACCTGAGGACAGAAAGAGGGTCCACTCAGATCACGGGGTACTGCCTCAGTGGTGCTGACCTGCATGTGCTAAGTTAGATCCAGAGAAGTCCTGAGCCCCTCCTCGGTACTCACCCCATGGCCCAAGGCCTTGGTGAAGCCAGGACCCATCTTGCCAGAAGTTTTGAAGAACTGGTGGGTGAAGTGTTGTGCAAAGAAGGCGAACATGAGGTTGGTGCCTTGGGGGTCAGGTATGAACTTCCTCCTGAGCAGGAAACGATGGCCCAGTAGCTGGGCATCCGGCAACTGCTTCTTCCCTGGTTGGGAAGGTGGGAAAGGGCAGCCTGCTGTCTCAACCTCCCTGTCCTGGGGTCTTCTGGGCTCGCTGGACCAAACTGGTCCACACAGGAAGCCCAGAACAGCCTCCCTCCTACAGGATGGCCCATTGCACCTTTTCTACCAAAAGACCTCAGAAGTATTTATGGGTGAAGTGGTATGATATTTGGAATCTGCTCTAAAATACTCCATTAAAAATAGGTAAGGGAGATAGGTGAGATAAGATTGGCAAATTGTGGATACGTGTTGAAATGGAGAGATTGCTACATAGGAGTTTATTATACTTTCTTCTCAACTTTTGTGTGTGTTTGCAGCTTTAAAAAGTTAACCAAAAATAAAGAAGAAAGACAAGTAAATGAAACAGAAATAAAGAAAAAATAAAAAAAGAACTTGGACTCCCTGGCCCTGGAGCAAGGTAGCCTGTGTTTGAATCTGGGTACGCCATTTGCTGACTGTGTGAACACAGATAAGTGATTTCATCTCTCTGAACCCCAATTCCTTCATCTGTAAAATAGGGCAAATGATACTAATTTATGCAAATGATACCTACTTTATGCAGTATTTTGAGGAGTACATGAGATAATGTAAGCATGACTGAGAACCGGTGAGATGGGATCTTGTAAATCAAGGATCAGCAAACTTCAAACTTTTTCTGTAAGAAGCCAGACAGTCAATCTTTTTTTCAGGCTTTGCCTGAAAAAGCTCTGTCACCATCTACTCTGCTTTGCTGTTGTAGTGGGGAAAACAGTCATAGATGATGCCTAAACAAATGAGCGTGACTCAGTCCTAATAAAACTTTATTCAAAAAAACAGGGAGTGGCAATGTTCATAGCAGCACTCTCCACAATAGCTAAAACATGGAAAGAGCCTAAGTGTCCATCAACAGATGAATGGATCAAGAAGATGTGGTTTATCTATACCATGGAATACTACATGGCAATGAGAAAGAATGAAATCTGGCCATGTGTAGCAACATGGATGGACCTTGAGGGTGTTATGCTGAGCGAAATAAGTCAGGCAGAGAAGGACAAATATCATATGTTTGCACGTATAGGAGGATTAGGAGGAACTTGACGGAGGAACAAGCGGGAGAAGAAGGGCGGAAATGGTGGGGGAAAGGGAGAGAGGCAAACCATGAGAGACTCTTGAATGCTGACAAAAACTGAGGACTGATGGATGTGGGGGGGAGGGGGGGATGGGCATGGAGGAGGGCACTTTGGGGATGAGCACTGAGTGTTATGTAGAAACTAATTTGACAATAAACTATTTGTAAAAAAAAAAAAAAAAACAGGGAGTGGACTGGATTTGGACTGTGGACTGGAGTTTGCCCACCTATTTTAAATATGCCAGTCTTTCTGTCTGGGGTAAAGACAACAGGTCCCCTCGAAGCAGGTTCTGTCATGAGAACAAGTTTTAAGAGCCTTCCTTAATTAGGTCAGTGTCAGAAGCGTTGGTGCCCAATTTCCATACAGAAAGGAGTAACTGAATTTTTGTGTTTTGGTAAAGGCACCTTTTCTTAATACCTCAAGCGAGACCCAATGTTGAAGGTTCAAGATCAGGAGAACCTCTCTGGATTGAGACTGGTTTCCTCTGGCATGCAAGGAGATCAAGCACCCCAAAGGAAACTCACCAAAAGGGAAGCTGGAAGGAGTCGTCTGCACCCTCTTGAGACTGGTTTCCTCTGGCATGCAAGGAGATCAAGCACCCCAAAGGAAACTCACCAAAAGGGAAGCTGGAGGGAGTGGTCTGCACCCTATAATCTGGACTCATCACTGGAATTGACATCCTGCACAGTGCTGGCTGAGTCCAGAGACTCTGCAAGACCCAGCTATCTGGCAGAATAGTCATGCAGTAGGGATAGGAGCTAAACATATAAGTGCAAACCATCAGAGTAGTGCCCTGAGACCCATATTAGGACATCAATATATAGGCAAGGTTCTGAGCTGGCAAAAGCTCACAACCATAGGGGTGCACAGGACCCAGTGTTCAACAGCGACACCATGTGGGCAGGGATGGGAGTGATGGCAGCAGTGGACCAATGCCTCTCATCTCCCCTCTGTATTTGAAGCAGAGTTCATAGCTCTGAACTGAGTGAACCCCTCCCTGGGTTTTGGAGCAGTCAAGAGTGGAGTGGGAAAAAGGACATAGGAGGAAGATCCCTGCCAATAAGAACAAGTGGGGTCTTGGACAGCTAAAGAAAAAAACCTCTGGCTTTACGTGTAACCCACACTGATGAAGCATGTGGTAAACTATTTACATCAGTTAAGAACCAAACATGGAATTAGCATCCAACAAATAGCACAGGATTCCTTTCTTCCTACATTTCAACTCTTGAGTCACCCCCATTTTAGCAGGATGCCGTCAATTCAGTAGACAAGACTCAAGCAAAGAGGCACCCTGGAAATATAAAAGCACTAGTTTGACTCGGCCACTGACTTCCTAAGTGACCACAGGCAAGTCTCCACCACTGTTTCCTATTCTCATTCCCCAGTCCTGTCCTTGTCCATGGTTCTGATACGTCATATGTCTTGTCTTGGACCACCTGCCTGGGAAATGGATCAATAATTGCTTTTTCATCTGCTTTTCCCCAGAGAGAACAGAGCAACTCCTGTGACCCCCCCCAACCCCATCTCCATTACCTTTGGTTCCCATGGGCGTGGGGCAGTCTTGGGGCACGGAGGGCAGAATGCGAGTATAATAGCTCACATTGGAGAAGGACTCCCAGCTGATGTAGTCGTGCGCTGTGTTGTAGGTGGGGGGGCTGGGGATAAGGTTGGAACGCACTGCAGAGGGAGAATATGGTGACAAGGGGGTTCCCATCCCTAGTTACACCCCCCTCCCTGCCTTCTCTTGGGTTGGACTTGTTTAATCTGGCATCACAGTCAACTTACCCACTGCCCTTATCATATGCCAAGAATTCCAAGAGCTGGGGGGACTTCCTGCTCCCCAGATCAAGGGAGGGGGCTGCCCTCCACCCACCTGTGAGTACCAGGCGCATAAGCATATCTCGGATGAAAGTGGCATTGACAAACTCCCAGAACCAGCGTCCATGAGTCAGCAGGAAGTGGAGGAAAGAGGGGCTGGGTCGCAGTGAATTCCGGAGCCAGGTCCACAGCTCGGCTGCAGGGACAATGGGAGCCACTCAGTCGGGACCTCCTGGCAGGACCAGAAGTGACCCAAGTGAAAGATGGGAACCAGGAATGAGGCCAGGACAGAACCGGGCAGAACATACAGGGCAGAGTAAGGACGGAACCTTGGGAGAGACGACACATGACAGAGCCAGAAGCAGATGGGAGGGCAAGGGACAGGGCGAGGGTATGAGGTGTGCCAAGAGGGAGAGCTCTGCTTCAGCCGGGTCAGGGAGCGTGTCGGAGGTCAAAGCCAGGCAAGGAAGGAGAACGGAGCTAAGGCCAGAAACAAGGGCAGGGACTGGGGGGTTCTCAGGACAGGCCCAAGGGAGCAAGGGAGCCCAGGACAGGAGTGGAGTCAGGAGGCCTGGCTCACGGATGGTGCAGTTGGGGCCAGAATATCCCGTGCGGGTGCAGTCACACTGGTAGCGGTCAAGGCCGAAGCGGACACAGATCCCCTGGTGTTGACATGGGTAGTAACAGCAAGGATTCACTGTAGGGGAGAAACAGAGATGAGAGACCACTCGAGGATGACCTCTCAACCGCCATCCTGTCCCTGATGGGGAAGTATGAGGCCAGACACATGGACTCAAGTCACAGCTCTGTCCTAACTCACTCAGTGGCCCTCTCTGGACTTCAGTGTTCACCTAAGGGTCCTATCTGTTCCCACAGTTACAGTCCCCAGCCCTGCCCTGTTAAGGCCCCACTCTGGTCTCTAACCTACTCCAAACTGGGCCCCAAGGGAAGTCCCCTCACCTTCCCTGATACCATCAATATAGGACAGGGGGAGAGTCTAGACACGAAATTGTGACACCAAAGATTAGGAAACAGCTGATAAGATGCAACAGCCACAAGGTTCTAGAGCATTCACTTCTTGCCCAGTCAGAGCCCAGCACCAAGGGCTGGGTTTGTAAAGTTCAGGAAAGGGATAAGGATAGGGGATTCTCTCAGACCAGCCCCCAAACTCTGGGTACCTGGACACTGGGAAGGTGAGATTGCCCACCATCCTTTTATTTTTGTAGAAATGGAGGAAGATATATGCAGGAATCATAATGCCCACTTGCAAATGGAGAAACTGAGGCCTGACAAGGCAAACCCCCCACAAGTTACCTAGCAAGTCACACCAGACCAATTTACCTTCATTTCCACCATACCACCCCATCCAAGACTTGACATTCAAGTCCAAGGAAGGAAGTTTCCCAGAACCTTGTGAACAAAGTGTAGGTTTGAGGAGATCTGAGCCCCCATTCCTGATAGGCCCAGCCTTGGCCTATGTCAGAGCACAGTCTGGGCTCAAGGATCTTGAGGAAGGTCAGGGACCAAGGGACAGAGGAGACATAGTTGGAAAAACCTCCTGAGGGGGTGAGTGGAGCTCTGGCATCAGCCCTCCTGCCTCCTGGAGAAATGCCCGCTAGGAAGTCCTTTCTTATGTCTAACCCAGGTCTTGCTGACCACAGCCCCTTTGCTCAAATCTGCACTACTTTAGTGATTCTTTTTTTTTTTTTTAATGTTTTATTTATTTCTGAGAGAGAGAGAGAGACAGCATGAGCAGGGGAGGGTCAGAGAGAGAGGGAGACACAGAATCTGAAACAGTCTCCAGGCTCTCAGCTGGCTGTCAGCACAGAGCCTGACACAGGGCTCGAACCCACAAACAGCGAGATCATGACCTGAGCCGAAGTTGAACACTTAACCACTGAGCCACCCAGGCGCCCCTGCACTACTTTAGTGATTCTTCAACAGCAGAGGTAGACTTCTCAGAGCTCATTCAGTGCTCATCACGGTTCAGCAAGGGAAAGTGAGGCTCAGGGAGAGGTGGAGGCTTGGCCAAGGACACAGAATGGAGCAGGGCCTGCTGCAGACCCAGGTCTCCTGGATCCTGGCCGGGGCTGCCTCGTCAGCCTCACACAGAAAACACCAGGCTCCCTTATACAAACACACTTCCTTTTCCAGGCTCAGAGCCAGCGTTACAGGGAACTCCTATCCTTTGTGCAATGGATTATTGGGAGCCAAGAGGGTAGCAAGAGGTGGCAGAGGGCCAAGGGGGTAGCAAGGGTGTTGTGATATGAGGGCATGGCCTGGGCAAGGACTGACCCCTCAACTCTCAGCCTCTCCACTTGGCAGGATGGGGCCTGGAGAGCCACCCAGGAACGGTCCCCAGCAGCAGTGCCCCTGGGACCTCCCCTCAGGCAAGCAAGAAGAGAATCACAGGAATCATGCAAATACTTTTTGGTTAAGCCTGGCAACTCCCCACAGCCCCACAATGGCATCTCTGTGGCCCCCGTCGGGGGTGCAGAAGGGAGGGGCCAACGGGAAGAGGGCTGGACAAAATGGCCTTATCAAGCTGATACAGGCAGGCCTAGCAGGCAGGACGCAGCCCCCTTTCCCACAGGCACGTGCCCAGGAACGCTAAGGAGGGGGAGGGGGTAATCACCCCAGCAGGCTCAGGGCTCTGGAACTCTCCTCATTGATCCCTCCCGCTCAGGACGCTGTGCCTACCTGCCTAATTCACCTGCCCAGCAGCCCCTGTAGCTTCCCACCGCCCAGCCCCCACCCTGGGCACACAAGGCCCTCTACCCCAGATGGATCAGTCTTACCCCTAAGCAGGAGTAGGAGCTAAAGCCCAGCCCTTCCCTCGGCTCAGTTTCCCCATCCCGACCACTGTAGGGCTCTCGAAAGAAACTCAAGAGGGCCTTCTAGATCATTCTGTGGCAGCCCCATCCCTTAGCTCCAAAGCCAAAGGCTCTTCTCCTTCCTTGGCCCAGGCCACTGTTCTTCCCTAACAAACTCCTCCAGGGTCACCTGACTTTCCTACTGAGCTTGTGCCTTGCCTCCTCCAGAACACCTTCCATGAATGTCTCCTTCACTCCACTCTGTTCCCACTCAACCTGCTCTTCTCCACCATGAGCCCCCAAGAGAAGGAGCCACACTCCCCCCCACTTTCTCCTCTCTGACACAAGCCACACACACACTGGGGCTCAACCCAAGTCCTGGAGAGATCCTGCCACCCAAGGGATCCAGATGTGGTGGCCAGAACTCAACAGATGTTTGTGGAGTCGATAAAATGAAGCCAGTTACCCTGAGCTTGGCCAAAGACATTCCTCGTCTCCCCGGCCCTGGCATCCGGCTCGGAAGGCTGGCCTGGAGGCTTCCTGATTCCTGCCCCAGAGTTCTGCCCTAGCTCCTGCCCGCACCCCTCTCCTGCCAAGAGAGGCTATGTCCATGCAGAGGCTCCTCCCTCCCAGACCCACTATCCAATTTTCTCCCTCCCTCCTCCTCCACGATCTTTCCATAAACACCAGCTGCCCCCGGGCAGGAAAAGTTCTCCCCAGTGAGGAAAACAGTTGCCTCTGGGGCTCCAGGGTGGCCGCGTGAGCAGAGAGGAGTCTGAATGTCTCCTTCCCTGGATGAGCCTGACCACGCTGGACTGTCGCAGTCGCCGGGAAATCCGGGGCTCTAGCGACTGACCACTCCACAGGCTTGCGTACCCCCATTCTTTCTATCTGCCCGGCACTCCCCAGGAGAGTGTGGAGACTCCCCGCAGGGCACAGAGGAGGAATTCCAGGCTCAGGCAGCAGGAGACCGGCCCAAGCCCCACAAGACTTGGATTCCCTTCCCTTTCCCTCCTTTTCTCTCCCTGGAGGTTTCCAGGCCTGGATCTGAGAAAAGGATGGGGTAGGAGAGGCACTCTGATCCACAGGCCGGGAACGGCCTCAGAGGGATCACCATCCTCTGCCACAACAAGAACTCAGGGAACCACTCACAGAGAAAGGCCTTCCTTCAGTCTAACTTAAGTCTGGCATGCTTTCGTGCCAGCCCAGTTCTGTGCTCAGTGGAGGACACCCTGCATAATGAACCATCCAGAAAGAGACCTGGAGAGATGCAGGCACCAAATCCACTGAGTTCCCAGCACAGGTCACGTGCCAGGTAGGTGCTGGCGGAAATGTATCAGGAGAGTGGCTGCTCTTTGCTGGTCGTGTGTATCTGGGCAAATCCCGTCCACTCTCTGGGCCTCATTTTTCCTGTGTGTCCCAGAAAGGGAATGGAGCAGGTGGGCTCTGAAGAGGCCTCCTCTGCAGTCTCCCCTTCTTCATTATTTGCATCAGTACGAATCCCCTGGCCCATCAGCAGAGAACCTTGCAATCTGCTCTCCCTGAATCTACAAGCCACCCCAGGTATGGGGTTGATCAGTATGCTCAGACCGCACAAATTCTCACAAATGAGGAGTATCCAGGACTATCTGGCTCCAGAACTTTCTGAGGATTCAGGCAAGGAAACATCCCCCAGCCCAGGAGTCAGGGCTCTGGGCACAGTGAAGAAACAGCAACTCCTCCAGGATGCACAGGCACCAGGCAGCAAGAGGGACCCTTAATGGGACTGAACTGAAATCCTTTAGGAATAATATTTAGAAAAACTCCAGGGGCTTGGCAGCCAGAGAGGGGAAAAAAAAAAGGCCCTGATGAGCCAGATCCGGGCCCCAGCCCCTACACTCAGCTAGGTCTGCAGCCAGGGGCCAGGCACCACCACCCCAGGCCCCAACAGTTGGGCCCACAGCTGGATGGGCCAACTGGAGAGGAAGCCCCCTCCTGGCCCACAGACCCAGCTGGCGCTGCAGATAGGAGACAGCAGGCCGCGGGCGGCAGGGAGGCCTTCGCACAGGCTGGGCTCCCGTCCCCGTGGGCCAGGGCTAACTGGCCTCAGGCCCCTCTGCCTGGCACAGAGCTCCAACTGCCAGGTCATGCCATGTCCGTAGTCAAGGAGAAAGCTCTAAGCCAAGCCCAGGGACTGGAGGGGATAAGCTTGAGCATTAAGACTCCTGTGGCACGGCCTTGCCCTCCAAGCCAATCTCCTCCCCAACACGGAGAAGCCAGAGTAACACTGTCTCCTGTCACCTGCCCTCAGGTGAGTCTGCAGCCCTCAGCTGCTGGAGGTTGGCCTTTGCTTTTCCTCTGAAGGCAAAGCATAGGCTCCGGCTTCCCGGAGCAGATGCCCAGACGTCTTGGACCTCAGTCCACTCACAGAATGGAAGTACAAAGTACAGCTGCACCCATCTTGTCATCGCTCTTTCCTTGACCCTGACAGTAGCCTCCTTAAAGGTTTCCGGGCCTCTAGTCTCAACCATCCAACCTGCTTACCCTCAGGCCCAAGTCCTGGCTCCTTACCCACGTTCAAAGGCCCTTGCCAGCCAGCACCTGCATCCTGTCCTACGGCTCCCAACGCTCCTGCCTGCCCCCCGGGGCCCAGAGCTTGAGGCTCCAGCTCTGCCACTGCTTCTCTCAGAATGACCTTACAGGGTCTCCCAGTAAAGCCTCAGAGCACTTCCCACCACTCACCACCTCCTTCAGGGTCTGGGGCAAACATCTCCACCTCCAGTAAGTCGACCTCGGTCTCTCTCTCTTGAGAGGAAACTGCTCCCCACCCTGAGCCTCACACACCCCAGTGCAGCCCTCATGCATGGCCCTGACCCCGGTGGATGACAGTCTGTTGGCATTTCTGTCCCCGTATGAGAAGGTGGGTCCCTCCCAGCTCCGTGCCTCCAGCTCCAGCCGACAACTAGCTTAGAGCGAGCCCTTGGGAATGTTTGTGGAGTGAAGAGCATAATTCCATTTAAACACTTATGATATAAAGATAAGTAGAAAAGACAAAAACAAAACGGCACAGACCATGGTTCAGTGGGTGTTAGAGAGCTCACAGGAAGATGGGCAGACTGGCCCTGTTTCCCGGGGGGCCTGGATGGGGCCTCGAAGGAAGTGCCGTGCAGATCCACGGGCTGACAAGTCAGGCACTAGGGCAACCTGGTGGGCCCCGGCTCTGCCACTGGGGTCTCAGACAAATGGGCTCTTCCCTCTGGGCCTCAGAGCTCCCTTCTGTAGAATGGGTCTGGCACATCTCTCTGGCCGGGCTGTTATGAGCACCAAGAAGTGGCATAGCTGGGCTTTGTAAACTGTAAAGTGCTGGCCACGTGAGTCTTCTTTCTCTTCCTCCCACAGACTGGGACTTTGCTCATACCCAGTCTCTGGAGTACCACCCCGCCATTCTCTTCCTGGCTTCCCCAAACGCCACCCACTCAAACGCTCTCTCTCTAGGAAATCCGGTCTCATTCACAGTCCACATAGATAGACATCTTTCTTCTCTCCTCTGAGCACCAAATCGCCAGATCATCACAACAGAAGGCTCAGACCCCTTTCCCCACCCCCATCCTCTCTTGCCCCATTTTACAGACGGGAAATGGAGACGCAGAGAGGGATGGATCACACAGCTAGATGGTGAAGGAAGCTATGTGCCGACCTTACACACACGCATGTGCACCCACACACACACACGTAGTAAGCTGGGGGAGAGAGGCTGGCTGAGGGTGGAGCTGAATTCTTCCACCTGAAACCTGGTACGTGGGGCCGGTGGGGGGGAGGGTGTCATGCAGGAATTGTGGAATTTTACAGAATCTGACTTTCCCCATCATCTTCTGGGTGATGAAATCAGGGACCAAGGAAGGGAGTGGCAGGGGGAGGAGGGGGACTCTCTGTGGAAGGACTTTGCAAAATACCTAGGGTAAGAGAGATTCAAGTTCACACCCTTAGCCCACCATGTACTAAGCGCTAGAAAGAATTATGGCACCTACCTGGGCCTAACTCACCTACCCAGTGGGTGAGGATTTTAACCTCGGGGGAGGCAACCCAGCTCTGTAAATAAATGTATTTCTACCCCCAGTCTTCTCAGAATGGCTGCTTTACCCGGACCCTCACCAAGGGAGATCTTCTATCCCGGGGCTGAGAGTCCCCATGGGTTCCCAGAAAGTTAGAGGCTGGAAAGAGACAACTGGCGGCTGGCTTCCCCCTGCTGCCTGCTGCTTCTTCGGAAAGAGTCCCTCCCCGCCCCCTCCCCGCAGGAAGCAACGAAGTTGTTGGAGAAAAGGCAGCTTGGACAGCTGGGGGCCCAGGACAGGTGAGGGGGCTGGAGAGGGGCTGTCCCTTCTCCCCAAGGCGGCATGAGATCCCAGTCTGCCCTCTCCACCCCATCCCCTGCAAAGGAAACCCTAGCAGAGACCTTAACCAAAGCCACACCCCCTCCCCAGGGGTCTTCGGAGAGCCCCTCTCCCGCAGACTCCGAGCCCTCCCCCATTCCAGGGACCGAGAACAGAAAGGGGAAGCTGGGCCTGTCCGAAGGGAGAGGAGGGGGAGGGGCCAAGACAGGGCTCGGGACTGGAGGCTCTCGGGGTCAGGGAGGGGGCCGCCTACCCGGCGCGGGGGCCCGGGAATCCGCGGGCAGGACCTGGGGCGGCTGCAGCAGCAGCAGGAGCAGCGGGAACCGGAGCAAACGACTCCTCCCTGCAGAGTGAGAGACATTAGGGCTGAGTCTGGCATTCAAGGCTCCACCAAGAGGCAAAGGAGGATTCGTGGGGGCACCAGTGTCGGACTCACGGCTCATAGTTCGAGGCGGCTGATGCTTGCGGGATGTAGACGGCCAGCTCCTGGGGTGCGTCTCTACCCCTGAGCTCTGGCCGGCCCGGCCCGCCCCCTCCCCACCCATTCCCTGGCTCCACCTCTCCAGCCAGCTGTCACCTCGGCAGCCGCCGCCCGCTTACTTCCTCTGCTCCCGCCCGCCCGAGCCAAAACATTTTATTAATTATTCTGATTGCAATGAAAGCAGTTTGTCATCCGAGATCCTTGAGGTATGTGAGCCTTTGAAGTCCGGTGGCACCAGAATTGTGTCTGTTTGGCAGATAGGAAACTGAGGCTCAGAGATTATATGCTATGCTGGGGTCACCCAGAGCTTCAGGGCAGAGCTGAGAGTATGTCAGCCTAGAAGCGCTGGCCTGAACCACACACCTTGACCCCCAGAGAGGAAAGGAGGCTCCAAGGAGCAGTCCAGGCTCGCCTGCACATGGCTTCCTGGATGGGAAACCCACTACCCTCAGACAGACCCAGCAGGGAGGACTGGCTATACCCCAGTCTCTGCTGCCGAAATGAAGAACACAGGCTCCATCCAAGTCCAGGAGACCCGGGCTCAAATCCAGACTCTACAGCTTACTAGCTGTGTCACTTGGGACCTGGTATTTACCCTTTCTGGTGTTTGGTATTCTCATCTATGCAATGGGGGATAATCAGAAGAACCCTCCCCGAGGATTGATGCAAGCTGCCTTGAGTGGCCCACAAATCTACTGATGCAAGGCTTGGGTGTCAGGACGCATGGTTTTCAGAGATCTCCCAGCTCAGAGTTCATGACTGGCCAGGGCTGGCACTCTAGCCGGACCCACATCTACCTGCCGACTTTCCGGAACACCA
The DNA here is from genome assembly GCF_003009895.1 of Hyaena hyaena. Taxonomy (NCBI): domain Eukaryota; kingdom Metazoa; phylum Chordata; class Mammalia; order Carnivora; family Hyaenidae; genus Hyaena; species Hyaena hyaena. The sequence continues at coordinate 96,404 of NW_024082548.1, forward strand.
AGATCCAGCTCCTCGATTTTATAGCTGGGGCAACAGATCCTAGCAGGGGGGGAGGATGGGTGCTAGGGCACACAGAGTCTCCTGGCACCCACGCCCAAAGGTTTTCTCCCTCAGTTTCCCCAGCACGCTGAGCCATCCTGTGGGCTCCACGGCAGGAAAGCTTAAGAAGGACTCAGAGGTGCATCTCTCAGGTGCAGGGTGGGAACCGTGCCAGGTGGGAGAGGTGAGACCTGCTGGGAAGCCCCTCCTATGTCCCCACCCGAGCTGTTCCCATGCTCCACTGGGACGAGAGCCAGCTGCTCCTGGGAAACGGGGCAAGCCAGGGCAGACCCGAGAAGGGAGTGGGCCAGATAGAGGGCCTAGGGCCCTGGGGTGCTGGGCCAGGCTTCAGCTCCGCCCCCCACACCTCCATCCCCGACCCCAGATCCAGGGCCCCCTGGTGACTACCCAGGCAGGGCGAGGAGCTATCCTTCACGGATAATCAGCAAAAGGGATGGGGTGAATGTAGACTCCGGGCACCCAAAGGAAAGGGGACTTTCTGGTGATGAAAAAAGGAGAGAAAAGCTTGAATGACGCCCATTTCTACTAGCAGGTCCACCCTCCCTGAAGGCTGCGGGCCCAGCAAGTTACCCTCCCAGACCTTCTGACTCCTTACTCTGAAGTCACCCACTGCACTCAAAGGGATGAACAGTTGAGTGGCCCTGAGCTCTGGCTCAGGGAGAAAGAGCCTTAGACTACGAGTCAGGAGAACTGAGTTCAAGTCTCAGTTCTTCTAGGGATTGACTGAGACAAGTCTCTGCACCTCTCCGGGTGGCCAGTTCCCCATCTGAACAATATAAAGGTCAGATCAGATGGTCTCTGACAACAGGTCTGGTGTGGAGTGACTGGGACCTCACTGTGGCCAGACTCTGGGACCAGTGCCAGAGATATCAAGATGGATGCAATGAAGAAGAGGACAGAGGTGAGTTGGTAGACCATTCTCTGAGGACAGGATCGCACTGAGATGGTCAAGTGGGGGAAGGGGGAGGTGAGAGAACGGTGGCAGAAATGCCAGTGTGTGGTGATCGATTGGCCCTGGGGCTCGAAGGAGAGACAGGTGCTGAGGAGGGCACCTAGGTTTCTGGCTTGACACTGGCAAGAATACCCAGGTAAGGAATCAGGGAGGGGAGCAGGCTGGGGGAGATGGCATCTGAATTTGGACTAGTTGTGTTTGGTCTATCTCTGCACCGAGATCCAGCCTACAGCTGGATATACACGGGAGCGGTCCAGGCTAACCCTGTGCCAGCCCTGAGAAAGGCCACCGCACAGTGTCACCTTTCCCTGCGCCTCTACGCCAAAGCCTGTGGCCTTCCCGTCTAGGGAGTTTTCCTAGTCCTCAGGAGAGTGAGTGAGTTTCCACTCCTTGGGCAAAGCCCAACTCTACTGTCTCCTGGCATACCTCCTCTGCTTTCTGTCCTTCGAGGACATTCCTGTGCCTTGTCTGCTCACTGCAGGCTTCCCAGCACACTGGACTGTGTTGTGTCAGCAGGTGTGATCACTCTTGTATTCCCGGGACCCAGCACGAGATCTGGGGTATAGAAGATGCCCGTGAATGTTGTTTCATTGCACAAAGTGGGAGTGAGTGAATGAACGCAAAAATATGGACCTTCTACAAGTGAGTGAGGGTCCAAGGCCAACTTCATCAGGTGACCGCCAATCCATCCATCTGCTGTGACCACCACCAGAAGAGTAACTGCCTGGCCTCAGTTTCCCTGTCTTCCCCAGCTGGGCCCATTGGCCAGCAACTGCAATACTTACAAGGCCACCGGGGGCCCTGAGCCCCTCCCAGCTGCAGCAGCAAGGACTTCGCTCTACCCTGTACCCCACCAGCAGCATGCGGCAGGGTTTCTCCCTCTCTGCATACCCCTGCCTCTGGCTCCTGGCACCCCTACCAGAGCCCCACACTAGGGCCTAGGTTTTAATGCCCCTGGAAAGCTCTCACCCCTGCTAGGTCCCACCCACTATTTGGAAATCCGGAGCTGACTCTTACCTGAATCACACAGGGACCCAGCCGCACCCAGCCCCACCTCTGGAGGCAGCTTCGAAGACAGGCAGGAAAGCTCTGGAATCAACCCAGCATCTCTTTAAATCCCACCTACCCCGCCGCCACCCAAACTCCTAATCAGCTCTAAGTTCTCAACCTTGAGCAGCCAACTGCCCCTCTTGGACCTCAGTTTCCCCATCTGTAAAATGGGGTTAATAATTCTACTCTTGCAAGAGTACTGTGAGACAGAAGATGGTCCGTGTGAGCTTGTGCAGCCCCCAGTAGTAGCTCAACGTAAATTCTTTACTTGCTTTCCCTTCTGTTCCCTACCTGAGTGGAGGGTTGCATGAAAACTTCTCTTCCTCCTTTGAACCTACGTTACCAGACTAGGGTTGGGCATTGGCAGTAATAATAAAAATCACTGCTATTTCTTGAGTACCTACTATGTGACAGGCAGAGTGCTATGTATTTTGCAGGCACTATGAGAAAACATGTGGTTTTCTCAACAGCCTTATAACATATTACCATCTCTGTTTTATAAAGAAAAGAAAGTGGGGCCCAGACTGCTGAAATGATTTGCCCAAGGTTGTACAAGGAAAGGTTAGGTTTCAAGGTCCAGTCCCTTTGTTCTGGATACCAGGTACTGCACACCTAAGGCCCAGCACAGCCAGCTGGGGTTTGGAGTTCATGAAGAGGAAGTAAAAGTGCACTGTGGGTGTGGTCGGCTGTTTACACCCCTTTCCCACTGCAATCCTCACAACAGCTCCAAGAGGAAGGTATCATTATCTCCATTATTAAAAGAGGAAACTGAGACTCAAAGAATTCCCTAGATCTTGGGGCACCTGGGTGGCCCAGTCGGTTGGGTGTCAGACTTCAGCTTAGGTCCTGGTCTCACTGTTCCCGAGATCAAGTCCCGCGTTGGGCTCTGTGCTGACAGCTCAGAACCTGGAGCCTGTTTTGGATTCTGTGTCTCCCTCTTACTCTCTGCCCCTTCCCTGCTCATGCTCTGTCTGTCTCTCCCTCTCAAAAATAATAAAATAAACATTAAACAAATTAAAAAAATTTTTTTAATTTATTTCTTTTTTTTTAAATGTTTATTTACTTTCGAGAGAGAGAAACAGAGGGTGAGTGGGGCCGAGAGAGAGAGGGAAACACAGAATCTGAAGCAGGCTCTAGGCTCTGAGCTGTCAGCACAGAGCCCGATGCGGAGCTCGAACCCACGAACCGTGAGATCATGACCTGAGCTGAAGTCAGATGTCCAACCGACTGAGCCACCCAGGCGCCCCTAAATTTATTTCTGAGACAGAGACACAGTGTGAGCAGGGGAGGGTCAGAGTGAGAGGGAGACAGAATCTGAAGCAGGCTCCAGGCTCTGAGCTGTCAGCACAGAGCCCGATGCGGAGCTCGAACCCACGAACCGTGAGATTATGACCTGAGCTGAAGTCAGACACTTAACCAAGGCACCCCCCCAAAAAAAATTTTTTTTAAAGAATTCCCTAGGTCTTGCAGTTAAGAGGAGGAGGGGGGAGGGAGAGGGGGTAGAGGGGAAGGGGAGGGGGGAGGGCGAGGAGTTATAACCCCTGCAGGAACACCTGCTGTGTAGCAGATATTATGCTTGAGGGGTTCAAGTGCACCATCTCCTCTATAACTCATAGCAGCTCATGACCCAGGCTTTCTTCCTTTTTGTAAACGGGAGAAATGACTTGCCAAAGGCCACAGGCTAGTAGGTGGTAGAGCTGAGCCCTGAGCTCTGGTCTGTTTGATGGTGATGTCTGCGAGCCTACCCCCCTGCTCCATCCCTGGCTCTCTTGGGTCCTGAACCCTGAATCTTTAAAACAAACACTCAGATCCTGGTGGAGGCAGGCCCAGAAGGCAGATAAACAGGCAGGAGATGGGTGGTGAGTGGAGAGCCTCCAAGCTCATCTGGGGAGTTTCCACTGCAGGGCCCCTGTCCTGCAGGCCTCAGCGTCGGGCAGCGGGCGCCATCTGATCAGCACGGGATGGCCCAGCGGTCACACCATGGGCATCCTCCCCAGCCCGCCCCCACCAACAACCTAATCTGCAGAGCAGCAGATATCAGCTCCTGAGATCTGGGGGCCCAGCTGCCTGCAAGAGCGCGAGGAACCAAGCTGGGGAAAGAACCGTAGTCTTGCAAAGAGACAGTAGCTGCCCTGGAGGCTGCAGGGGCTGTGAAGTGTCAGTTTCTGCACACCGCTCCTCCTCCCCCACGGTTGAAGGAAAAGGGGATGTTTTCATAGTCCTCCTTTGGTATGTGAAACACCCTCCTAACTCTGCCTAGAAAACTCAGTAGCTCCCACGGCCCCAGACCTTAGCCAGGCCTTCCACTTTGGCATTCACTGAGCAGCAGGTGCCATAGAAAGCCGTGATAGGCAAACCCAGAAGCTCTGATGTCTAGTAACATGACCTCCTGGGCTCACCATGCGACCTCGGGCAAGTCACTCACCTTCTTGGACCTCAGTTTCCCTACTTGTTAAATAAGCCTGTTGAATTAGATGTGCTGACGAGGGTGTGGAGGGGGCAGAGATTTGAAGTCAGCCAGACCTGCATTTGGAGCCTAGCTCCAATATTCCTCGGTCGGACTGGGAGCCTGTCTATGTCATCCCTGAGACTGCCTCCTCATCTGAAAATAAGAACAATAATAATATCTATCTATTTCCTGGGACCCCTGTAAAGCTAAGACCGCTGAGCAAAATTCCTGGCCCTCAGAAGGCACTCGGTAAATGAACATTATGGGTGGAGTTATCATAATTAATAATTATATAACCAATCCAGTTCTGTCAGCGTGGCCCCAGACGTGAAGACGCGTGTTCTAGACACTAAAAAGAATTTAAGAAAGGTTGCAGGCAAGTGCGAGCCCCTGGAGTGCATGGGGCCACAGTGTAACAAACATGGAAGCTAGAGAGGAGAAGGAGGGGGCTCTTCTCGACCACCACCTGCCCAGGCCGCGGTGCCCTGCTCTGTGACACCATCAGGCTCCAGGCTCTTCCCGTCTTGCCGCTCTGCTCTATCACCCTCAGAATGGGTTGTGTCCACAGGCCTCCTTCCAGGCAGGAAAAGGGCAGAAAGGGAAAAGGCAGCCCCAGCCGAGTTCCACCTAATCTTTCCCCACAACTGTGTCACATGACCTCACTTGGCTGCAAAGGAGAATGGGAAATTGAGTTTTTAGATTAGGCAGGAAGGGCTGGGTGTTGGAAATGGAGACTGGTCCCGTCGACCTCCAGTGTCTGCGAGACTCTGAAGGGTCTCTTGCCGGTGTGGACTATGGTTTCTGACACGGGCTTCTCTGGAGAATCTAAGAAGTCCCTGCTGCAGAATTCAGAGACGAGCAGGCCTTTTTTGTCCCGTGATAGGGTCTGAGGATTGCAGGTCCGCAGAAGGTCAGAGTCAGGAGCTGCCTAAGAGAAGGTCCAAACCACTCACCCCCCTCAGGTGACAGATTCAGAGACCCAGAGCAAAGCAGGGACTTGCCCACATGGGCCAGGTGTCTCTCCTCTGTGTCCTATGGCCTCTTGTAAAATGACCAGCCTTGGAACAAGTCACATTCATAACAGTTGTGCCCCAACACAACCATCTCATCCTTCGAAAACTCACACCCAACAGACTGAAAATTTAGTGGGCAAGCATGCACACTTCTAAACAAGCCTTCAGTTCTCAGGCAAGAGCCTTAAAAGTGCATTTTCCTGAGCCTTCCAGCTAGAAGTGAGCTGACTCATCACTGGCAGAGAATGAGTGCTCCCCACTTTAGCACCTCGTTAATAACTTACACAGTGCAGGAAAACATTTTCACTGACGTCATCATCTCTTTTGAGCCACACAGCAGTCTTTTGACCGAAAAATGTTTTTAGCCCTGAATAAGTCAGGATTGGTTCCGTTACAAATGCCAGATACCCAATGCCAACTGATTTTGGCAAAAGGAAGGGAAGCGTTGGCTCCCAAGCTGAAAATGTGGGGCCAGGTACAGGCTGCATACGGGTGTCAGCTTCTCCCTGTCTCTGTCTCTCTGTCTCTCTCATCCTTTCCCCTCTGTTGGCATCACTCCCCAAGCACTCAGGCTGCTCCAGACCTGTACTACCCTAGTGCTGCAATCCCATATGAAAGAAGAATGCCTCTTCTTTGGGCACTTCTGATTGCTCTGGCTTAGCTCATGCGCCCATCCCTAAACAAAATGCTTTGGCCAGGAAGATGGAATATCCTGATTCTCACTGGCCAGTCATAGACCGTGTACCCATGTGGACGAAGAATGGGACAGCGATGTTCCCTGAAAGAAAACTGGATGCTGTTATCAAGAGAAGAGGGAAGGGAGGCGGGGCGAGGCAGGCAGAAATAGCTGCGCTCTATTTCTCCATTTGACAGACAAGGAAGCCAATGCTTTTGCCTGAAGCCTCAGGGCTGGTAGGAAGGGAGGCTTTCTTGCCTGGATGGAGAGAAGAGGAAATAGCTACATGGGTGGGTGAACGTACTCCTGCCTGTTGGATTCAGACCCCCCTCCCCCCCAAGAGAGAGGGAGAAGGGCATGGATGGATGCTGGGATCCAAAGCTGCTGCTTCTCTCTATTTCCTGGTATTCGCCTGAGCAGGAAAGAATGCTCATGCTTGCGGAACAATTTCAAGGCATGCCGGACACTGTTGGGCACTTGATAGACATAATCTCTCCAATCATGCTTTGTAGAGGTGGAAGCTGAGGCTCAGAGAGGCGAGGCAATGTGTCCAACTCACACAGGATTGGAATGGCAGGGATGGGAGTCACTCCAGGTCTGGAATGATTGCAAAGCCTGTGCTGTTTTCTTGAATGATTTCTACTGGGGCACGATTGACATTTTGTGTAGGATTGTCCCACGTAAGGCAGGAAGTTTAGCTGGCTAATAGTAAGCCCAGTAACGGCAACAACCAAAAATTGCCCCACGTGTTTCCAACTCTCTCCCCTCCAAGAGGCTATCACTGGCTCTGGAAGGGAACCACAATACCACAGTGACAAAGTCTGGCTCCTTTCTGTGGACCCAGACTCTCTCTGACACAGAGAAAGCATTTAATAAATGTTCGATGAATGAATGAATGAATGAATGAAATAGTCGAGTCAAACAGGACTATGTGTGAATCCCAGCTCTACCACTTATTAGCTATATGTCATTGAGCAAATCACTTAACCCCTCTGTGCCTCAATTTCCTCCTCTGCAAAATGGGAACAATATTAGTACCATTCTCATAGTGTTGTTGAGAATTGAATGAGTTAATACTTATAAAGTGCTTGGCACATTGTCTGATGCTTACTAAGCACTATATCGGTATTTCTCTTTTTTTATGTTTGTTTTTGTGTGAGTGTGTGTGTGTGTGAGAGAGAGAGAGAGAGAGCACAAGTGGGAAAGGGGTAAAGAGGGAGACACAGAATCTGAAGCAGGCTCCATGCTCTGAGCTGTCAGCACAGAGCCCAACGCGGGCCTCAAACTCACCAACTGTGAGATCATGACCTGAGCCAAAGTCAGATGCCTAATCAACTGAGCCACCCAGGCATCTCGTGTTTCATAAATAAATGAGCCAAAAAATTAATAAATGAATGACTATCATTCACATACAGACATGCACACACAGGCAATCAGGGGTTTACAGTTTACAAACACCATGAGTTTGTCATCTCCTTGGACCACCTCCATTCCCCCGGAGGGAACATTATGCACATTTACAGACAAGGAAGCCCAGGCTCCGGGAGGTGAGGTGACCTGGCTAGAGTCAACTGGTTGTTCAATTGCAGCTCCAGAATTTCAGACTCCGGCTTCTCTGTATCTTCCATCCCATGCAAACACCCATTTTTAAGCCAGGAATGCATGAATGAGTGAATGAAGGAGCCTCTCAGAGCACCTGGAAAGGGAGGGTTGTCCTGACCCCACAACCATGAAGGACCAATCTCCCTTTCATCCAACCTAGGCTATCTCACTGGGCTGCCCAGGGCTCTGTGGTGTGTGTGTGTGTGTGTGTGTGTGTGTGTGTGTGTGTGTGTGTGTGAGACCCAAGGGTTTGGGAGGGAAGAGGCCCAGCCGTGTGGCCAGGACCACAGGACCACATGAAAGAGCTGGGTGGTGAGGGAGGACTGGTCAGCTGCCTGCCCACACCCACAGCCGGAGAGGAGTGCCCCAGAGTCCCCAGGCCTGCTCCCCTCCCCAAGGCCACCTTTGGGACAGGAATGGGCTCTTTCCTCGGGGCATCTCACAGCCAGAGCGCAGGAGTGGCCTCACTGCTCTGTGATTTCTTTCAACTCCACACCACCCATCCTAAAAATAATCATGAGATGACATCTGGGCTAACCTCCAGGCGGGCTGCTGGAGACTTCTGCTCTCATGGAGTCCTCAGACAGGGTGGGGGTGGGGTGAGCTTCAGAGAAACAGAAGACACAGGGTAAGGAAGGAGCCCTGAGAATCTCCTTGCAATGCCCACCTGCCCAGATCCTTAGAAGGAGCTCAGTTCCCAAATGCTGAAGGTCCGTAGACCAGCACCTGGCCCTGCTGCCGAGCTGAGGCTACAGGTCCCATGACCAAGCCTTGACTAACATGGCATCTCTGGGTGCCCCCTCCCTCAGCTTCTCTCCTCCTTGCCCACCCCGCTCTAGCTCCTCACACCCTCTCACCTCCTTTGCCTGTCGATGTGTTTTAGATGTCCTTCTGCTCTCTAGGCATAAAGGAAAAGATATGGACTTTAGAGACATACCCACCTGGGTTTCCATCACACTGGCTATGTGACCTTGGCTATGATGCTTAAATTCCTTGGGTTACAATTTCTCCACTATAAAAAGAGGGAGTCTGTGATGATTGAACAGCTGATGGATGCAAACATACTTGGAGTTTGGTAGGTGTTCAATAAATGCTACATTTCCTTTTCCTGAAAGGCTGCCTGCCGCCCAAGAGTTGGGTTAAGAGACTAACAGGGAAGGGGCGCCTGGGTGGCTCAGTCGGTTAAGCATCTGACTCTTGGTTTCGACTCAGGTCATGATCTCACAGTTCGTGAGTTTGAGCCCCACATCAGGCTCTCTGCTATCAGCACAGAGCCCACTTTGAATCCTCTGCCGCCCTCTCTCTCTCAAAAATAAATAAAAAACATTTAAAAAAGAAAGTCTAACAGGAATAGCCTTCTGGACTTTGCTCTCCCCCTTCATTCTCCTTTTAAAAAAATCTTGTCAGGGTGTCACACAAAGAGAACTCCTTCCCTGCAGGAGTTAATATTCTATGGGGTATATATCCACAATGGAGTAATATTCAGCCATAAAAAAGAAGGAAATCTCACCATTTGCAACAGCAAACTTGAAGACATTATGCTACGTGGAGTAAGTCAGGCAGAGAAAAATACTGTCTCATCTCACTTACATGTAAAATCTAAAAAAAACACAAACTCACAGAAACAGAAAGTAGAGTGGTGGTTGCCAGAGACTGGCAAGGGGAGGAAATGGGTGATGGTCAAAGTATACACACTTCCAGTCATGAGATGAATAGGTTCTGAAGATATAATGTACACTGTGGTAACTACGGTCAATAACACTGTATTGTATACTTGAAAGTTGCTGACAGAGCAGATCTTAAATGTTCTGCAAGCACACACACACATACACAGAGTTAACTATGTGAAGTAATTGACGTGTTAACGAACACTATCGTGGTAATCATTTCACAATGCATACACCTCTCAAGCCATCACATGGTACACCTTAAACTTACATGTTATATTATATGTATATATTAAACACCTTAAATGTTATATGTCAAATACATTTCAACAAAGCTGGGGAAAAAATTCCATGGGATACTGATTCTCAACAGGAGCATGCCCTCGCCAGGGAGGCATTTAAGAATCATGTCTAGGGGCACCTGGGTGGCTTAGTGGGTTAAGGGTCCGACTTTCACTTAGGTCATGATCTCGCGGTTCGTGGGTTCGAGCCCCGCGTCGGGCTCTGTGCTGACTGCCGGCTCAGAGCCTGGAGCCTGTTTCAGAGTCTGTGTCTCCCTCTCTCTCTCTGACCCTCCCCTGCTCACGCTGTCTCTCTCTCCCTCTCTCTCCTAAAAATAAATAAAAATATTAAAAAAAAAAAAGAATCATGTCTAGGTATTTTTTCAAATCATGCGCACACAGACACACACGCACACATGCACACACATGCACGCATTCAATGGGATTTGATATTCCCTTCTGAAAGCAAGATGCAAATCCCAGCCTTAGTGAGCCTCTATATGATGGAAGTGCAGAGAGGTAAGGGATGGAGAAACACTGAGATCACTGATAGGCCAAACCATTTCCAACTCACAGATCTGCCTAGATATCAGCCTGGCTTATCTTCCCTCACCAGGTCTCTCCTTGGCACCTCACTTCATCCTCCTTTCCTGGCAACAAAATTTGGATTATGCTGGATCCAGGCTCCTCCTTACTCCTATCGACTTGGAGTCTTTTAACTTTCTTTTTCAGGCCAACTTCACTTAGTTCAACTCAACTCAACCTGCCACAATTCTAATTTCAACTCAAGTCAACCCAACTCAACTTACTTCCACTTACCCCACCTAATCCATCCTACCTCAATTCAATCAAACCTGACTCCACTCAGCACAACCCAACTCAGCTTAACTCTACGAAGTTCAGTTCAAAGCAAACCATCTCAACTCTGCTCCACTCAACCAAACCCAAACCCAACTTCCATTCAATACAACCAAAATGAATTTGATTCACCCGACCCACCCCAACATGACATAACAAAACTCTACTCCACCCAAACCAAACCAACCATGCTCAACCCAACTAAACATAATTCAACTCAACTAAACCCATCCTACCCAGCTCAGTTTTTCTCCTTTGGTATCTCGTCCTTCTTTCCAGCCCTTAATACCTGTATTCCAACCCTCACCCCACTACCAGATTTCTTATCATTCCCTAAATAGTCAGACACAAAGTTAATGCCTCATTTAAAGAAAGATGGGGAGGGGCGCCTGGGTGGCCTAGTCGGTTGGGCGCCCGACTTTTGCTTAGGTCATGATCTCGCGGTTCGTGGGTTCGAGGCCCGTGTCGGGCTCTGTGCTGACTGCCAGCTCAGAGCCTGGAGCCTGTTTCAGAGTCTGTGACTCCCTGTGTCTCTGACCCTCCCCTGCTCATGCTGTCTCTCTCTCTCCCAGAAATAAATAAAACATTAAAAAAAAAAAAGAAAGAAAGATGGGGAAATTTTTCTTTGGAATTTCCACCTTCTTGCTCTCTTCTAACTCTAACCACATTCTCCTGCAGGGAATAACCTGCATTCATCTCTGATTCTGGGCCATGTATCCCTACCCTTTAATGAAGCCTTGAGGCCATGTAGCATCAGCCGTCCCAAGCCTTGTGGGCTCTCATCTTTACACAAACTACCTCCAGGGACATGATGTCTGGAGGACATTTAAATTGGGAGGCCACAGGGTTCCAGTCCCTGAGGAAATCTGATCAGAAGACTGATCACCAGACTGAGCACAGTGCAAGCGACAACAGGATCTGACTAGTCCCCCCACCCCCACCCAATCTGCCAAGGGTGCAGAATGCTCTGTCACTGGCTTTCTTGCCCATCCTTCTGGATCTCTTTCCAATCCTTTATGGCTGCCCTGTTCCTGTCTTTATCTCTCAGTCTTGGTCTCTGCATCTGTGTATCTTTGTTTCTCATTCTCTCTGTCCCCCGGCGATATCTCTGCCTCTGTCTGTGGGTGGCCCTATCTCTCCATCTCTATCTCAAACACTCTCTTCCTCTTTCAGTATCTCTTTTGCTGCTAACTCCCTCTTGCTGACTCTGTCCCTCTCCATCTCTGTCTCTATTTCTGGCACAATCTGCTTCAAGTTCCACGCTTTGGCTGGGGAGCTATGTCTCCTGAACACGGATGCCTCCATTCCTTTGTCCTCACCACCTGCTCCCTACCAAGGGAGCGGCAGACCATCCCGGGCAGAGGCCACTGACCCCGGCGCTAAAACTGCTTCCCCGGTCAGGAATTCACAGTCGTACACCTCGAACTGGAAGGCAGTTCCAGCCTATGTTCTTGTTTCATGGATGGGGAAACTGAGTCCCAGAGACTGTGAGGGGCTTGCCAAAGCTCATGTAGAGTTAGCGGAGCAAGAACGAGACCCCGTCAGCTAGAGACTCCAGACTAGACCCAGAGTAGAAAGGTCTGGGTACCAGACCGGCTGGGAGGTAGATGGAATGAAAATAACACCAAAAACCATCTCCACAAACGGGAATCACCTGCCTCGCCACCCATCTCAGAGCAGCGCCTCCCTGTCTCTCTGTCTGTCTCATAGTAACATATATTCTCTGGGGGGAAGTGAGGTGGGGGTGGGGACGAAAGGAGACAAGCAGCATTCTGGGTGCCCTTTAGAAGAGGGTCATCCACCACTGACCCTGATCCTTGCTGACAATTCTGAGAGCATAAGTGGGAGGCCCCCAAAGGCCCCGGGGAGAGAATGAAGCCGGGGTTTGGCCTTCCTACAACAGGGCCTGCTGCAGTGAGGGTCAGGGCCGGGGTTTTAGCCAGACTCCAGCCACAAACCCTTTGCTACAGGGTTGGCTCTCTACAGGCTCTCTGCCCAGCCAGGCACAGCCCCAAGACTGTCGGGGTCTTGATCAAGGTGAGCCTTCGGGCTGGGCCTGAAGGAATGCATTCCTCCCCAGCCCCACCCCGCACAGCCTCCTGGCCAGGCCAGGCTCCAGCAGGAACAAGAGCTTGCTGGGGGCCAGAGCGAAGCCTGGGAAAGGCCCCTCGCCCACCCCGGTAGGGAGGCCCCCACCACCTCCTCCTAAGCCCGTGACTCGCTGCACATCTAACCACTCTGAGCTGCCTCCCTCAGCAGTTCAGAGTTCCCAGACTGACGCCGGCCCGGCTTCCTCGGAACCCTAGGAGGTCTGAAAATAGAAAAGGAGAAGAGGACACTGTGGTCGGTGTGGTGGGCAGGGGAGAACTTGGGGGTGCGGGGAGAGAGTGGTTCCTGGGATGTGGACAGACACCACTAGGACCAGTCCTGGCCCGACCTCCAGGGCCCTCCCACACTCTCTCCAATCCCCGGATGCCTGCCTCTCTGTAGAAGGGGACTCCGATCCTTGGGCCCAAACCTCCATTGAACAGACCAGGAGACTGTGGCCCAGAGAGGGAAGGAGGTTGCCCAAGGACAGAGAGCAGAAGGAGCCAGGATCCAGGCCCCTGGCCCTTAGACCCAGGTCCTTCTCCAGTAGGCTCTTGGGGTGGGGTTCTTTTTGGGCCCGGAGCATGCCCCATCTGCCCAAGAGGCCAAATTCAAGTAGTGTGAACCCTGGCAACCCGGAACTGCCCTGTTCCTCAGAACACACAGCTAGGCTCAAATCCAAGCTCCCTGCAGAGGCTTCTGGAAGGCAGGGCCCTCCTTCGTGCCTCCTAGGCTCGAACTCCGCCTAGGTTGGGTTTTCCTTCCGCTTTCCCCGGCCCCTCTCTCCCCACTGCCATCTGGGCCCTGCAGAGCTGGGGGTAGGCAGGGAGGGGGACCTGCCCCTGCTTCCCACCAACTCTCGGCCCTGCTGGGGCCTCCAGACAGGCCGGTCCCCATTCCTGCAGCAGATCAGTCCCCCTACCAGGCAGCCTTCATTCTTGGAAGGTCCTTGGACACGTGGAACTGAAATCTGCCTCCCAGCATCTCTGCTGCTGGCTCCAGGACCTTCCTCTGCCCAGTGTCCCCCCACAGGTGAGCAGGCTGCACACAGGCCCTGACAGCGACGCTGTGAGTGCCAGTTTCTCTGGGGTTGAGTCTTGCCTCAGCAGCCACCACCGACTATGTGACCTACGTGACTCTGCTCTACCACATCTCCCCCTTGGGCCAATCTTAATCTGTATCTTTTCAAGGCTGTGGGTATAAGAGCTTTCAGGGAGTTCTGTGAGTCTTTAGCAAGTGATCAGTCACTTGATCAAAAGCAAGTGATCAAACCACCTGAGGGTGGTTTGGGGCACCCCCCCCCAAACTCGCAGGTGGTGTCAGAACTGAGGTCAATCTGCTGCACAGACCGTGCTCTCCAACCCCGTCGTTGGCCCCACGTGATCCCATGATCATTCGGTACCTTGACGTAAGTACCGTTGCCATCGGCCCTGGTTTGCAGATTGGGAAACTGAGGTAGGTCACCTGACTGAGGCTGCAAATGGGTGGGCCCCAATGACAAAGGTGAAACTTGAAAGCAGGCAGCCAGGAGGCACCGGAGTCTAAGCCTGCAACCACTGTGCTGTACTGCCCAATAGGAGAGGACGAGGGGGTGCCCATGAGAGGTGAAGCTGGAGTGTTTGCAGGGGAGAGTTCCCAGGTGGGTACCCCGGTGGGGAAGCTGAGCTTCCTGGGGAGAATGGGAAGCCATTGGTGGTTTCAAGCAGGGAGTGACATGAGTGGCTTTTGGGTTTTGGGAAGGCCTCTCTGGGTGCAGCATAGAGAACAGACAGGGAGACCGAATGTGGCTACTGCAGCAGACCGGGTGGGGAGGGGGTGCGGAGGGACAGTCGTGGCTGGACCTGAGCCTCGGTCTTGGGGATAGAGAGCAATGGATACGTTCCAGGTCTACCTAAAAGGCAAAGTTTTAAAAATTTTTATTGATTATTTTTTTTTTTGAGAGAGAGAGAGAGCGAGCACAGGAGCAGGGGAAGGACAGAGAGAGAGGGCAACAGAGGATCTGAAGCAGGCTCCATGCTGACAGCAGAGAGCCTGAGGTGGGGCTTGAACTCACAAACAGTGAGATCTTGACCTAAGCTGAAGTCAGATGCTTAACCAACTGAGCCACCCAGGCACCCTAAAAGGTAGATTTGACAGGACTTGGGGACAGGCTGGATTTAGGGAATAAATAAGTGAGTGGGAGGAGCCAAGGGTAACACCCAGGCTTCAAGATCAGTTAGGGCACCAAGTCCTTGAGAAGGGGTAAGACAGACAAAGAACAGATTTGGGGTGGGTTATACCACCATGAATGGTCCTAGAGTCCTGAAAGACAGGGCTGCCCCACCCCCAGGGCACAGGGCCCTTTGTCTGGACCAGAACAGTCTGCAAGCTTCAGAGCAGGGAGATGGCACTGTACCTACTACAGAGTTGCCACCAGGTGGCAGCATAGGCCACCTTTTCCGAGAAAAGCTCCCTGAAGGAGGAAGAAAGGAGCATTTCTGGGCTGGAGACGCAGGCACATTGGGGAGACCTGGGAAAGTGGACCAAGGGCTTCACCCAGGGGCCTATATATGTGAGTTCCTGCAGGTGCAGCATCCAAAGACCCCCGATCTGGGAGGCAGGTGTCCTGAGTTCTAGATACTGTCTCTGATCCAGAGCCAACACCTGCCCATCTCAGCTTTTATCCTGTGAAGAGTACAAGCTCTACATGGGAGCCGGAAGCTGACAGAGGGATTTTGAACTGCTTCTCTGGACTTCCGCCCCCAATAGCTGTGACTTTCAAACATATTTTTAAAGGCAACATCTTTTTTTCTTTTTACAAAATCCCAAGTGCCTCATGTATGGCATAGAGAACAGGTTCATACAGATCTGCTCTCGTTGGGGGACCCTCCCAAGCCCACACAGAGAATGAAGTTCAGACCCCTCACCCTGGTGTTCAAGGCCTTCCACTCCCTACCTTTCTGGTGCCTTCTCCCACCCAGACCACACACTTTCACTCTTTCAGCCCAGGATGGACTTGCCCTTGGGAATGCCCCTCCCCACCCCTCCTAACTCAAACCCTCTTATCCCTTAATGTCAGGTCCCCTGTCACCTCCTCTGAGAAGGCTTTTCCAAAGCCCCTGGTGGAAAGAGTCACTCCGTCCTCTGCACTGCCTCACACCTCAGCCACCAAGCACTTGCTGTGGCTATAGGCACTTCCA
Source organism: Hyaena hyaena (assembly GCF_003009895.1). NCBI lineage: Eukaryota > Metazoa > Chordata > Mammalia > Carnivora > Hyaenidae > Hyaena > Hyaena hyaena. The sequence goes on from NW_024082548.1 coordinate 112,279, forward strand.
ACAAGCCAACGGCACTTCCTCCTGCTCTGAAGACCTCATGCTCTAAGTACACCCACACACATCTCTCCTGCTGCTCCTGAGCCCCTCTGGGTGGAGACCATGTCCGATGTCCCCATAGCAGAGTATGTCCAGCCTCACCCAGCTGGGAGCCGGCAGACCAGGCTCTGCATGGCCAAGGCCCGCCAAGCTTCAACAAGCCACACTAGCAGATAGTTCATCTCCCTGGGTCTTTGTTTTCCCCTTGGAATGGGGGCTACTATTATCTAACAGGGACTTTGTGTAGAATCAGGACTAGTTACACAATTTGTGGGATGCAGTGCAAAATGAAAATGTGGAGCCCCTCATTTAAATATTACTGAAAATATAAAGACGATGTCAGTAGATCATTAAACCAAACACAGATCGCACACCCGTGGGGCCACCGTGACGTTTATGCACTGCACAAGGGGCCTGAGATCTAATCAGCCTGCACTCAAATGTGGGGTGTTGTCTGCCAGAAGCAGAGTCAACTTTTTCTTCATTCAAGGGCACTATCTGCTGGTCAACTTGCGTCCAGTAAGGGCGCATCTGCCCAAAAGGGACTGTCTTTTCCTTCACGCAAATCAGCCAGCGACAGCCCTGCCCAAGTTCTCTGAGATTTCATGACTGTGACACATGAGCTGCGCTCCTGGACTGCTTACTGAATGAGGGCAGGGGACCAGAAACAGGACACAAGACATTGGAGAGCAGGGATTAGGGCATACCACTGTGGCCCGTTAATGTTTGATGGACAAGTACATGAATGACCAAGTGAGCGCTTAAGACTGGACAGCTAAGTAATGGCATCGTGGAATTACAGACCTAAGAGAGAGTGAGAAATCGTCGAATCTGAGGTTTTCAAACCATGTTCTCCAAAGCTATAGGGATCTGCAAACGTGTGCTGGGGACATGGAAGACAAGGTACTCAGGGATCGGGCCCCCTTCCTGCCTTTTGACCTTTTTATCGGTCTCATATACCGGGCTTCTCATACAATCTTCTGTTTAAAGAAGTTTGCTGGGTCAGGAAGGGCAAGAGACTTGCCCAAAGTCACACCACAGAGCCAGGGGAGAAAATCAAAGATGTGAGGTCAGAAGTCAGCCCTGAATGGGGCGCCTGGGTGGCTTAGTCGGTTAAGCGTCCGACTTTCGCTTAGGTCATGATCTCGCGGTTAGTGGGTTCGAGCCCCGCGTCGGGCTCTGTGCTGACTGCCAGCTCAGAGCCTGGAGCCTGCTTCAGTCTGTGACTCCCTCTCTTTCTGACCCTCCCCTGCTCACGCTGTCTCTCTCTCTCTCCTAGAAATAAATAAAACATTAAAAAAAAAATATTATAAAAAAAGAAGTCAGCCCTGAGCTCCCAGATGAGAGCCTGAAGCAATAAAATCCAGGCAGGAGAGTGAGCATCAGAAATTGGAGTTTAAATAATTTTTTAAGTTTATTTATCTTGAGAAAGAGAGAGCCTAGGGGAGGGTCAGAGATAGATGGAAAGAGAGAATCCCCAGCAGGCTCCGCACTGTCAGTGCAGAGCCTGATTCAGGTCCTGAACTCACGAACTGTGAGATCATGACTCGAGCTGAAGTCAAGAGTCAGATGCTTAACTGACTGAGCCACCCAGGCACCCTAGAAATGAGTTTTGTACCAGAGATGTGGAATCAGTGTGGAGAATCCCAGACAAACCAGAGGGTGGAGATCTGGGATGATAAATTCAGCTCAGAGCAGAAATCCAAGGTCAAGTTAAAAGTTCAGAGGCTTAGGGACGCCCAGGTGGCTTGATCGGTTAAGCGTCCAACTTCGGCTCAGGTCATGATCATATGGTTCATGGGTTCGAGCCCTGCGTCGGGCTCTGTGCTGATAGCAGGCTCAGAGCCTGGAGCCTGCTTCGGATTCTATATCTCCCTCTCTCTCTGACCCTCCCCTGCTCACGTTGTTTCTCTCTCTCTTTCAGAAATAAAAACATTTAAAAAATTTTTTAAAAAAGTTAAGAGGCTTAAGGTAGGGCCTCATTCTTGCTTTGTTCATATTTACTGAGCATCTACTATGTGCCAGGCATGGTTTCAGGCCCTGGGATAACAGCAGTGGACAAGACAAAGTCCCTGCCCTCACATAGCTCACATTCGGGGAGGCAGGGGTCTGTGTGCAGGACATAAACATTATTTTAAGAAAACAGATGAAATGGGGCGCCCGGGTGGCTCAGTCAGTTAAGTGGCCGCCTTCAGCTCAGGTCATGATGTCATGGTTGGTGGGTTCGAGCCCCGTGTCGGGCTCTGTGCTGACAACTAGCTCAGAGCCTGGAGCCTGTTTCAGATTCTATGTCTCCTTCTCTCTCTGACCCTCCCCTGCTCACACACACTCTCTCTCTCAAAAATAAATAAAACATTAAAAAAAATTTTTTTTTAAAGAAAACAGATGAAGCAACCAGCTAGAGATAAGTGATGCAAAGAAAATTAAAGAGTGGGAGTGAGAATCTGCCAGTAGGTGGGCTGGCTCCTATAGGGTGGTCAGGGAGGGCCTCCCTGAGGAGGTGACATTTGAGCTGCACTCTGAATGAGAGGGGGCCGCCAGCGACCCAGCTGGGGGTGGGGGGTGGAGCTGCCTGCCTGAAGGGCCTGCAGATCCGCACTGTGAAGCTGGGCGGGCTGGGCAGGAAGTCTGGCCCCCTGTAACTGTATCCCCAGGAAGGAGGAAGCCAGGAAGGTGCTTTCAGCAGTTGTATTCATCAAGGCCAGCTACACTAACCCCCGGGCAGCACCAGAGGCTCCTCAGGGCCCCTATCCACCTTTGGCCGCCTGGGGAGGAGACAGCCAGGGAGGGAGGGCAGCCCAGAGTGGGCCCTGGATTCTCTTCCAGACAATAAATGCTTCCAGGTTCCTGGGGAGCATTCCTTGGGTCACAGTCGCATCTGATCTCAATTACCCCCGGTGTAGGGTTCCAGGGCTGGGCGGGGGCAGGGGTGGAGGGAAGGCCGTTTCTCGGTAATCAGAATCTCCTGGCCCAGTGGTGCACCCCAAGACAGGTCCCCAAAATGTCAGGATTCAGGGAGGGGATTCTCCCTGGAAGGAGAGTTCTGGCTGTGATAGACGGCCTCTGCTTCATAGCCATTTTGCTGTGTGACCTGGTGAAAGTCACTTAACCTCTCTGGGCTCCTATGGAAATGGTGACAATTCCACCTTTTCCTTCCCAACAAGGCAAGAGCATAGTCCAAGTCTGGAGGGCAAAGCTCAGTGCTGTGGGCTGGGCTGGGGTGGGCTGGAATGGGGTGGGGTTGCTAATCCCTTACTTTTTCCTGCCTTGATTAGATCTTAACCCTCCTGCAAATACATCCCCACCCAAAATTACAGTGCCAAAGTTGCTGGGATTAACAGATAAAACAGACCAGGGGCACCCCACCCCCACCTCCAACCTTCCCCAACTTGCCTGGGCAAGGCTCTGTACCTCTGGGCCTCAGTTAACTCATGCCCTCCTTCAGAGGGGATGTGAGGGTCAAATGAATAACAAGCATAAAGCCGGTTCAAAAAGATACACCCAGTAGCGGTGTTCATTGGATCACTTTTACAGTGAACAAACACAAAAATGGCCATACTTCTAAGCACAGGGAGAAAGACTCTGGATTTGTAAAGTCTGCTTGATACAGTTTTGGTGGTTGATGACCCTGAGCACAGCTTCCTCCTTCCTTCAGTTTCCCCCATCCGCACTGGTGCCTGCAAAGTTCCACCCAGAAGAGGGTGTCCTTCGGGCTCCAAGCCTGGGCAGCCCCCACTTGCACAAAGGAGTGTTGCCCAAGCTACCCCTGCAAGTTGCCTTCATTAGGTAAAGCGTTCCCGCTGCAACCTGGGTTTCACTTATGAACGTTTTCTTCTCGAGGGACTGCCGCACAAGGTTGGGATTTTAGCGGGGCAAGCAAACCGGAGGAGGCGGCGGGGACTGCAAGGTGGGCTTCCAGCGGCTCGCTTTAATGGGTTTAATGTACCCGGATGAAAGGCAGGCTCGGGAGGCGGCGAGCCGGGATTCGAACCCGGGCTGGCCGGCCGCAAGGGCGGGGCGCGTTCCTCTCTCCCGGGCTGCCGGCCCGGAGCGGATGCCGGGGTCAGCGGAGCGCGGGGCCGCTGGCCGGCCGGCCGTTCCGCGGGCGCTGCTCTCTCCTTTTATGTCCGTGCGGGGCCGGGAACTCCCTGCCCGGGGCCGCGGCCCGCGAACAATGCGCCGCTTCCTGCCGCCCGGCCCCGCCGCAGCCCAGCTCCCGCTCCCCGCCCTGCGGCCGCCGGGAAATGGGCCGGAGCCTGGGCCCACCGCGCCGGTACACGGGGTCGCGCCCCGGGGGGACGGCAGGGGACGGGCAGAGCCACGGGCAGGGGCGGAGGCGAGCCGGCGCTGGCCCGGCGGCCGGTGTGCGTCCGTCAATCACACGTGCACCACGTGCACCGCGCACGGCTTCAGCCCGCGAGTGCGTGCGCACACGGGCCGCGCAGCCTAGGTTTCAATCGCCAGGCTGTGCTCTGCGCCGAGGTCTCCGCTCCGTCCTGCGCGCGCCCTAACGCGGCTGCACACTGCAGCGCGCAGGCATCCGCTTGTCGACTCCCGATCTCCAACCTGCTGTGCCCTGCGCTGGGCACTGGGGATTCAGCGGTGAACACAGCTGAGGAAAGCCCTTGGCCTCCTGAAGCTTACGGTCTAGAGAGGGAGAAAACAACACCATGAATTCCCGAATCACACAGTCTATTTAAAAGTGATACTTTTTTAGACAAAAATAAAGAAGGGACTGACTGGTATGGAAAATTAGGTCTATTTAAAAATGTTTAATGTTTATTTTTGAGAGAGGGAGGGAGGGCGCACACGAGAGGGGGAAGGGAGAAAGAGAGAGGGAGACAGAGAATCCAAAGCAGAGGCTCCAGGCTCTGAGCTGTCAGCACAGAGCGCAACGCGGGGCTCGAGCCCACAAACCATGAGATCATGACCTGAGCGGAAGTCAGATGCTTAATGGACTGAACCACCCAGGCGCCCCAGGGTTATTAAATAGGGTCGTTATGAGATGAGCTACCACCTCACACCTGCCAGAATGGCTAAAATTAACAACACAGGAAACAACAGATGGTGAGGGGGATGCGGAGACAGGGGACCCTCTTGCACTGTTGGTGGGAATGCAAACTGGTGCAGCCGCTCTGGAAAACAGTGTGGAGATTCCCCAAAAAGTTAAAAATAGAACTACCCTATGACCCAGCAATTGCACTACTAGGTATTTACCCAAAGGATACAAAAATACAGATTCAAAGGGGTACATGCACCTGGGTGTTTATAGCAGCATTATCAACAATAGCCAAACTATGTATGGAAAGAGCCCAAATGTCCATTGAACAATAAATGAACAATAAATGAATGACGAATAAAGAAGTGGTATATATACACAATGGAATATTATTCAGCCATCAACGTGAATGAAATCTTGCCATTTGCAATGACATGGATGACATAACAGAGTGTATTATGCTAAACGAAGTAAGTCAGAGAAAGACAAATGTCACATGATTTCTCTCACCTGTGGAATTTAAGAAACAAAATAGATGAACATATAGGCAGGGAAAAAACGAGAGGGAAGGAAACAAGCCATAAGAGAGAACAAACTGAAGGTTAAGGGAGGGAGGTGGGTGAGGATGGGCTAGACGGGTGACAAGCATTAAGGAGGTCGGTAGTGATGATGAGCACTGGGTGTCTGTAGGTAAGTGGTGAACTTCTGAATTCTACTCTTGAAACCAATATTGCACTGTATGTTACCTGGAATTTAAATAAAAATTTGAATAAGTAAATAAGTGGTTATGGATATTTTAAATGAAGTGACATTTGAGCAAAGACACATAGGACATGAATCACAAACAAATGTTTCAAAAGGACTTGCAATACACCCCCAAGTATATGCATTATACAAACATATATACCATTTACACCAATGTGCCTGTATACACCCCACGCATAAGCCATTCACATACATGTGCACCTACCAGACCAGACCACATGCAATGCGCTGTGTACGTAACAGTATATATATCCACTGCATGTATATCTCTATTATATGTATCACCTCTATACACACACAAACGTGCTATGCTGTGTGCACATGTATGGCCATGCCTGCACCTGAGATACCTATCATCACCCTCATTTACATGTATTCTTCAATTCACAAGTACAGAGCCCTATGTAGGGTCATATCATACATATCACATACCTTGAGTCTATGTTTCTTCTAATATCATAAGACACTTGTCAATACCGTGCATTGTACTATATTTATTTACATGTCTTGTGTTCATTACGTAACATATATCACATAAGCATATACCCGAGTATGTGTACCATAAATCTAGAGTAAATGTGTTCTTACACTCCACACACCCACAAACAAACCTACACATGCCTCTCTCATACAGATATACTATGTGGACACCTCCCTCATATTCCCCTATACCTCTTTGATACATCCCATTTACATGTACCATTTGCAAATAATAACAAAACACTTACAGAGTACTTGATATGTGCCAGACACAGTCATAGGTGCTTAACTTGGATTATTTTATTCAATCCTTAAGGCAACTCTCTGCAACAGGTACTATCTGTTTAGCCTAGCAGTTAAAAGCTCACGCTCCAGCCAGAATGCTTCGGTTGGAATCCTGGGTTCCCCGCTATCTAACCTCTGAAAGCTTCAGTTTTCCCATCTGTAAAGTGGGGGCAATAGTCGTCCTTACTTCAAGGGTTACTGTGAAAAGTCAGTAAGATAATAATTGTTGAGAAGCATACAGCACAATACCAGGCATATAGTAAGTGCTCAATAAATATTACTTGTGACTATTATTATCCATTTTATAGATGAGGATAGTCAGGCTCAGAGAAGTTAAGTGACTTGCCCAAGGTCACACAATCTATAAGTGGAAGAGGCAAGAGGGGAGCACAGGTCTGTGTGACCTCACAGTTCAGGCCTTTGAAGCAATTCCACTGCTCATACTTCCATACTTATACAACAGAGACAAGTCACACACACACAGCACAGCTATGCGACTCCATATGCTCCTTTCTTTAATACCTGCATCCACCATACAGATATGATTTCATCCCACATTTATATAATCAATATCTACCCGCCCAGCCAGGCACCTGTCTAGGTGCTGGGGGCATAGCAGTTAGCACGACAGACTTGATCCCTGCTTAGTGGCACTTACAGACCAGCACACACAACTGTGAGTACACACTGCATATAACCTGTGTCCACGCTGCATGTCCACATGCAGACATCCTGTACATACAGTCCAAGTAGATGGCTTACTCACACACCTCATGGCTAACCAGCTGCACATAATCCACGTAGTCACACGTCTTACATCATTTACACATACTCAGTATATCCATACCACGTGCAACACATCTACCACACATGTACGTGTCATTCACCTATGGCCAGAGTACACACTTTCCTTAACCTACGTTACACATAACCAGACTGTGTCACTCAGGTACCTGTTCCCCTTTCTGTCCCACGTGGGCAGCCTGGGAGGCCCAGGTCAGCCCCTCTGGGCCAGCTTCGGGTCGGTGGGGGGTTACGGGGGGGTGGGGTAGAGGTCAGAAAGACAGGGCCTGGACCCCCGTAGCAGGGGAGAGAAGGTGGCCAGTGGCTTCACGGCTGGCGGCCAGGAAATTATACTCGACACCAAACCAAAGCGGCCCCTTCGCGGACCAGGTAATCAGGCCTCTCCCGGATTCAGCCTGACAGCTTAAATGTTCTAATTCCGCTGCCAGAGGCCCAGCTCCCAAACTCCGGCCATGGCCCAAGCCTCGGCCCTCCATCATAATTGGACCCACGTTTTCATTACTTTGAGATTAGACAGGTCCCCTCCGGCCTGGACGTCCGCAGCTGCACGAGAACCATCCCCCCACACGAATGCATTTACCTGATTATGGAGTTTATTTTATAGCAATTGCTCCGGAGTGCTGGGGGCCTCCTTCGCTCCACCCTCTGTTCCCCAGGCTCCAGAGGCCTCTACCAACCCAGGACAAGTAGTTTCTGCCTAATATACTGAAGCCACCTCCCCCAGGCCCTGCAAATTCCAGAAGCCCCCTTACTGGCTCTCTGCCTGGACTAGGTCCCTTTTCAAAAACTCACTTAAGGAATTTGAAGAAAAGAGGGAGGGAAGAGCATTCTAAGAATCTTTTCCTGGGGTGCAAATGGTAGAGTGATCTTCCTTGTTTCATTTATCCATTCAAAAAACGTGTTCAATCCCTGAGCGAGTGGCAAAGTCACTGATGGGTGAGGATGTTCACTCATTCAATAACGACAAGTATGCCAGAAAATAATGTGCATGTGGCCACGGCTTTCCCAGACATCATAATCTGGTGGGAAAGCCCGGCAGTTTTCTTAGTGCTTGGTTTATGCTCAGAAGAGGGCTGGAGACCTACAGGATGAAACGGAGTTAAGAAAGGGGGTTGGGCTGGGGCACGTGGCATAGACTCTTGACATTGGGGTCATGAGTTCGAGCCCCATGTTGGGTATAGATATTTAATAAAAAATAAATAAATAAAACTTAAATAAAAGTTTGGGGAGAGCTGGCTGGCTGAGTCAGAAGAGCATGAGACTCTTGATCTGAGGGTCATGGGTTCATGCCCCACACTGGGTGTAGAAATTACTTAAATAAATAAACTTAAAAAAAAAAAAGGAGGGGGTAGTTAGGGACGGAGGCTTTTCAAGCAGAAAACACAGCAAGTGCAATAGCCTGCAGAGAAAGTGCCTGGAATGTCTCAGGAACTGGAAAACGATAATGAAGTTCAAGTTTCTGGTGTCCAGGGCTCCAGTCATAAAGGATCTTGCTTGAAACTGCTTCACCCTGAAGACGTGGGAGCCATGGGAGGGCTTCAGCGGGACCTCTCAGATAGCACATCTGAATATTTTAAACACTGGCTATGTGGGTCCGAACGGCCTGTGTGTAGTGACTGATTTTATCCACATGGCAGTCCCATGATGAGGTAAATACCCCAGGCCCACAATCCCTTCTCCACAATACTGAAATCCTCAAAGCTTTGAGGGCCAAAAGGTTTTATATAGGTTTGGTGCCAAATCGGTGCCAAAAGTGACTTGAACCAAGCAGAAGCTATTTTTGTTCTTCATTTCACTGCCTGGTGTGAATATTTAAAGTTTTGTTGAAAAAAATATAAGTCTGATTATAGAAATGCCCCAGACCCCACTGGCTGTACAGTGTATGAGACATGTCCCTCCATTAGACTTTAAGTTCGGAAAAGCTCTGAAACCATCTGACTTCATGGGTTTTAGATAAGGGACTCCGGGCTTATACTAGAATCCTCATTTCGCAGGTGAGAAAACCATCCAGAGTTAGATTAAGTGATTTGCTCGAGATCACACAGCAGGATAGAGTCAGGCAGCCTGGTTTTGGAGTCTGACCACAACGGTCTACGGCCATACCACCCTGAACGCGCCTGATCTCGTCTGATCTTGGAGTCTGACCACAACAACACACATCCTGACTTTCGGCTGTTTATGCTCTGAAAACAGGTCTGAGCCTGCCCTGAGGGATAAAGGGGTCCCGGGGAAGGGAGAGGGAGCCGACATTGCTCAGCATTGCTCTGAATCTCACCCTATGCTCTTTCTGCTGGCCTCTGACTTTCCACTGAGCCAGCTTGTGAGCATTATAGTCCCATTTTGCAGATGGGAAAAGTAAGGACCAGAAGAGGAAATCATCTTGGCCCAAGTCCTGCAGCAGAAAAGTACAGATGGAAATGGGGCTCAGGTCTGCAATGACCAGACACTTGTCCTTCCCACTCTTAGAAGGCAAGAAGGAAGCACAGCTGGGCCAGGTAGAGCCGAGGAAAGGGACCCCAATAAAAAGCTGACAGGTCAAGAGCCCTAGCCCCAGGCTGTCTGGCAGCAGAGTCACAGTGCGCCAGTGCCATCCTGGGTGACAGCCCCCACCCCCCCTCCACCCCCATCAGGGCTCATTTCTGCCTCCTCTGCCTGTTCTCTGCCTCTGTGCCCCGCCCCCTCCAGGAAGCCTTCCCTGATCCATTTGAGCAAAGTTTCTATCTTCTTGATATTTGGGCCCTCCGACTATGCCCTCTCTACAGTCCTTCACTAACCAAGTATTTTAAGTTATTTGTTCACAGGGCCTCACCTGCTCAGAGACTGTGTGTGTGGGTGGGTGTGTGTGTTGGGGGGGATCCTCCCTTTGGAAGAGGACTGACAACCAGCTTTGGAGCCAGACTAGACCAGGGTTCAAATCCTGACTGAATCTGACCTAGAACAATCATTTTACTCTCCAGATCTCCATTTTCTCATCTGCAATGTGGGAATAATAATAATAATGGCACTTCTCTTATAGGGTCGTTGTAAGGTGAACTGAGATCATGTTTGTCAATACTTCGGTGCGGGGCCTCTCCGCCTGGGAGCTGCTGCTGCAATTACTCCTAGCTGCCTGTACATGGTTGACACTCAGTAAGTTCCTGTCCTCTGATCATTACTTTCCCTGCTGCAAGGGGTATTCAATTAAAGGAAAACAAAGCAAAACAAAAACAAACAAACAAAAACAACCCAGCCCTGAGCTCACCAGGCCTCTCTTACCTCATCTGCTAAGACTCCCCTCTGGGATTCTGGATTTTGTCTTTGTACTAAGCACTCATGGCTCCCTGTTCCCTCTCCATGACCTTGCTTGTGCCGTTCCTGACACCAGGCAATCCTTCTCCATGCCCCACTTGTGCCTATCTAAATTCTACTACTCATTCACTATTCTCGCATTCATTCATTCACAACAAATGCTTTACTGGATGCCTACTTCATGCCCAGCGCCATACCGGGACTTTCATGTAACTTACCTTACTCGGTGCCCATGCCAGCCTTGCAAGGGAAGGGGTATTACCTGCATTTTGCAGAGGAGGAAGGAAATTGGGCTCAGAGAGGTTACGTCACTTTCCTGAGATGACCCAGCTAGCAGGTGGCAGAGACTTGCCAGCCTCCGAAGCCCAGCTCTTTCCTCTCTGCCCTGCATATGCTGGGGTGAGTGAGAGCTGAATAGGGAAAAGAGAGGAGGTGGGAAGGGGGTGGGGACCAGATTTTGATTGGGTTTCGGGAAACAGCTTCTACAGGGAGATGAGCAGGAGGGGAGCCTGCCACACACAGCAGCAGGTCTGGAGCCGGCCAGACACAGGCCTGGTGGGGATCGTCCCAGTCTGCAGGGGGAGTCCACAGGAACCCTCCTCTACCCCGCCCGCTGACCCCTCCCAGCCCCGCTTCAGAAGAGGCCTGTGATGACTGCTGTCCTGCTCTCCTTGACCAGGATGGGGAAAATGAATGGCTCCGTGCTGGCCACTGCAGGAAGGCTCCAAAAAGTTCAAAATCCAACCCCGCAGCCCCAGCTCCTCCTTCCAGAGGCCACAGCTCTAAGTGAGGCAGCCCCGTAGTCTTAGATTTACCAATCCCAGCCAGAGGCCAGCTCTGGTACCTCAGGCAGCTGGGAGTAAAAGTGGCCTGGCAGAGAGAACTGGCAGTCAGTCACAGAGAGATGGGGAGCGGGACAGGGTAGGGCAAGGTGCAGAGAGAGAGAGAGAGAGAGACAGAGAGAGAGAGAAAGGACAGGAAGAGACACAGAGATAGACTCAGGGATAGAGGCAGGGAGAGAGAGAGGAGAGAAAGAAGCACAGAGGTGCAAGCAGACAGAGGAGCCTGGGGAGGCTGAGAGGAAGCGGAAAGCAGAATGGTCCTCAGGGGCTGCATGGGGAGGCTCTGGCATCGATGCTATGTGGCTCCTGGCCCCACTTTCCCCTCTCTGGACCTCAGTGGTCCCACCAGCAGCATGGGAGCAATACCGTGTACCCCTGCTTCGGTTCAGATTCCCGGATCTCTATGACCCCAGTGGAGGGAGCTGAGGTCAATGACCCGCAGGGCCCTGGGGCGGCGGCAGCACACCTGTGTCTCATTCATGCCTATGGCTGTGGCTCTGTCCACCTCAGGCTTCCATTGTGTCCATGATGATGACTGTAGCTTGGATCATATCCCTGAAGGGTCCCTGACTACTTGTGCATCCATGTGTCTCTCCCTGGGTCCCTGATCTCCACTCTCTGTTTACATGAGGAGCTTTGGTAAAGAACTGCTTGAGGGAAATGAGGTTTGGGTTGCACTGACCCCTGTCCTGCAGACCCTCAGGTCTAATGTACCCATCCGGGTCCTCGCCCCACCCCACGGCCCCCCACTGTGTCCGCTGTGAGCCCTGGGTCCCCTGACCACACACAGCTTACTCTCCCCAGACCCTCCAGACCAGCCTCGTGCCTGGTATTGAGTCCAGGCCTGGACTATGAACTGTGACTCCCACCAGGAGCATCTGGAGGACAGACCCGGATGTGAGGCTGAAGACTACCTCCTGGGAAAAGCTGCAGGAATTGAGAAGACCAGCCCTAGGAAAGGTGACTCAGCATAGCACAGTCCCAAATGCTGGCCTCAGGGGGTGTCACGAGGGAGCAGAGGCGTGCTGTGGGACCAGAGCACAGAGTCAGGGATGGGAGGGCTCACACTCAAGGACAGCACCTGAGCAGCAAGGAGCTGAGAAAGCTGGAAGAGGCTCTCTGCAGAGAGGGAGCTCCTCATCCCCAGGGGAGAACAAGCAAGTGCTTCTATACCTGTCCCCAGGAATGTGGCAGAAAGGATTCTGTCGCCATATAAGGGAGGGATCAGGAGCTTTCTGAGGCCAAGTTCTGAGAACATCTTGCTTCTCCACCCAGATAAAGAAGGCAAGAAATCAAGAAAGTGGTGAAGGGCAGCTGCACAGTCTCCAAACTTTCCTGCCTGCCTTGGCTGGCTTTGAGTCTTGCTGGGCGTACATAGTTCAAGCGCACAGTGATGACTATTAGGGCAATAATAATAATAATAATAATAATAGCATTCGCTGGGTCAGAGCTAACATTCAGCACAAATGCTCTGCTAAGGGCCTACCAGTGGTTAAAATCTTGAAGTATGTCCACAGCAGTTGTTAAGGAGCCTCGGTCCCCAGACCGCCACCCCTAGGGGCCCAGCTGCTGGGGCTTCTCACTCCACATTCCATTCTCTGCCCAGAAAGCCCGCCTGACCCTGAGCATCCCTGCACCTAGCTCACCTGCAGGCACACCATCCTGAACGGAGATGCCCTGCCTCAGCCACAGAAGCTGCCCCCTGGGCCGCATCCCCTCTGCCAGGGCCCCTCTCCCAAAGGCTGAGCAATCAAGGCCTGCTCCCTCCCCAGGCTGGTGCAAGTGCCCGCCTCCTCCCGGCCCTTCTCCGGCTGCAAACCCAGCTCATTTGCATGTGGATCGTGCCTGCCACCACGGGTGCTGGGGTCAATTGAAACTCAAGAAAAGAGAAGAAATTTATGCAAAACTGTTGATTGCATTTGTATGTAATGAAATCATCCAATATTCATCTGACTATAGAATCTAATCTGAGAAGAGAACTGAAGGACATGAGTGTCACTGCAAAACCGTAATGAGCCACTGTAGTGATTAAAAAAGCTCTTGAGCCTTCTGAAAATCCAGGCAGAAATAGCGTCTAATCAACTCTGAATATAGGAGGCGAGATTGGGCTGGCGCGCTGCGCACGGCCCGCGGCGGCGCTGGGGGTGCGAGGTAAACCCTGGCGGCCGTGGTCTGTGGGTGCCAATCGACCGGCCACAATCAGCAGAGTCCTCCGTGCACAAAGCAATCGCCACGCAGAAAGAGCCCAATCACGGCTGTTGTGAAGAGCGGCTTTGGGCTTTGCACCCGCTTCAGAAGCGTCACCAAAGGCCCCATCTGGGTTCCTCGCTCCTGCCCTGGGAGGCAGGGAGGGTTTGCATAGCTGGGACTGTCATACCTGGACACACCTAGGGCCCAGCCAGCCCAAGAAGGGGAGAGGGGCTGTATTTCTCAGGAGCCCTGGCTCTTCACTGAAATGCCACCTCCTCCAAGAGGCATTCCCTGACTGCTCCGTCTACACTGGCAACTCCCACTAAACAGCACACACAGACAGGGCTCCACCCTTACTCCTGCTTTGTTTTCCTTCATAGCAGTTAGTTATGTCTGGCATTGTGTTATTTCTTCATCGTTTAATGCCTGCCTCTTCCAAGCAGACTGTGAGCTCCATGAGAGCAGGGACTTTACGGTAGGTTGTTCACCACTGTGGAGTATGGAGAACCAGGCTCCACTTAGTAGATGCTCAATAAATGAGGCATGAATAAATCCATTTCAGCGGGCAGCCAAACATCCTGACTCAATCATTCAGCAAATACTTGTTGAGTGCATAGTACAGTGATGGACAACACAGCCCCTGCCCCTGTGAAGCTCACAGTCTGGGCAGGAGGCAGACACTGAAGATGTGTACATATAACCAAATGGGACACTGTGTTGCCGGTTCAGTCCAGTGGCTTCAGGACTAGCAGACAGAGGGCATGGCCCCACGTTGGGGAGATTCAGGGAACACTGCCAAGAAGCAGGGAAATTAAGTGGAGAGCTAAAGGGTGGACAGGAGCCAGCCAGGCGGGGATGGGGTTGGGGTCCGGAGTGCCCCAGGAGGAGGGAATGGCGTGCAGAGTCCCTGAAGTGACAGGCACCTACAGGGACCTGAAAGAAGTCAGGGCCAGACCCAGCTGCAGCCAGAGCAACAGACAGCCTGGTGTGAGATGGGGCTGAAAAGATGGTCCACGTCAAACCTTGCAGTTAAGACCTTGAGGTGAGAATGTGGGGCTTTTTCCAGGAGGTGACCCAGGGCCTCTGAGGAGGAGCAGCCTGATTTGCATTTTGTCATGATAAGGAGGACTGGACGTTATGGAGGAACGGAGGCTGGTTGGGACGCTATTCAGTTACCCAGGCAATGACGACATCTCAGGGGCTTTTGAGCAAGGCCAACTCATGACAAAGGCTATTTTAAGATGATTAGTCTGACAGCAAGAGATGGAGCAGAGGAAGGGAAACCAAGTGAAAGGCAGACATTCATTCATTCACTCATTCATTCATTCATCCATGCAGGCATGCGTGCATTCAGCATTCAACAGACATCTGAGTGTAAGCTGCCTTTCCCCACATTCTAACTTATTATTTCCAACCTGCTCTGGGTTTGCCTCCCAAGTTGCCTATTATTTCCTTTTATTTTTTTTTTTTAATGTTTATTTATTTTGAGAGAGAGAGAGACAGAGCATGAGCAGGGGAGGGGCAGAGAGAGAGAGAGGGAGACACAGAATCCGAAGCAGCTCCAGGCTCTGAGCTGTCAGTGCAGAGCCCGGCTTAGGGCTTGAACTCACAAACTGTGAGATCATGACCTGAGCTGAAGTCGGCTGCTCAACCGACTGAGCCAGCCACGTGGCCCCCCAAGTTACCTACTATTAAAATAGGTTCTAAAGTTGGAGTCAATAGCTTCTGAGAATCCAAGGGATTCTGTGGATCATGAGGCTGCTTTTTCTGGCCTGGACTTCCTGACATCAAAAAGGCCTCGTGAGTCATTTGCCTTCTTTAGGCCTTAAATTCCTCACCACTGCAAAGAGGGAGCCAAAGAAGACAATCTCTAAGTTCTCTCCCTGTTCCCCAAACTCTACAGTTTTATGTCCCATGACGACACTATGACACCACAAAGCCCAGTGGACTGAAAATCCCGTGGTGAGGTCTGCCCTGCTATATGGGCAGCCGGGGAGTCAGAAGCAGTTAGGAAATCTGAGTTCAATTCCCAGCGCTTACCACTCACTTGTCCTGTGGTTAATAGACGCATTCTTCCCTCTCTGCGCCTCAGCTCTGGGCTCCTTCCTGTGGAGGTAAGGGTTTAGACTGGCACACTAAGGTCCTCCACCCTAGACCCCTGTACAATGAATTCCAGGAAACTACCTTCAAAAACAAACAAAAAGGGTGGGATGGCGGGTGTGGCGGGGGGAGGGGGGGGGACTGCTTAGACATGCCCTTCACCTACCAACCAGGTCAGATGAGAGTTAAGAGTCCCGGTTTCAACATTTAAGGGCCATCGTGTGACCCCAGGCAAGTCCTTTAGACTTTCGGAGTCCAACTTGCTAAAGCAGGGGCTCTGTGAGAATCGAATTCGATACTGTATCTCAGGGCAGATCCTGGAGTTTTAAATGCTCAGGACGTGGGGTCTGCTGTTAGGGTCGGGCCACGCCTGCCTGGAC
Source organism: Hyaena hyaena (assembly GCF_003009895.1). NCBI lineage: Eukaryota > Metazoa > Chordata > Mammalia > Carnivora > Hyaenidae > Hyaena > Hyaena hyaena. The sequence continues at coordinate 128,448 of NW_024082548.1, forward strand.
GGATGGGCAAGGACTTGGTCCTTCTCCCTCCTTCCACCTCTACAACGGCTCCATTTTACCAGCGACTGGGATTCACTGGGGTGGGGGTGGGGGTGGGGGTGGGGGTGGGCAGGGGATAGGGATTCTTTTAACAGGTAGATTTGAGTGGGAGGAGCTAAATGCCTCTCTGCGTCCCTAGGGAGAGGGACTCTAGGTTCAGGTTTTCTTAGCGATGGGGCTACAAACACTAGCTAACTAGGACCAGGTTATTTTCTGGTCACGGCAGACAAGACCTCCTAAACAGTTCTGAGTAGCAGCTGCCCCCTCCCCCAGATCCCCATTCTAGAAGGAATGCTTTGAATTTCAGGAGACCACCCCTCTCTCCCCCAAATTGATTTGTGGGTATTGGATCTAAGATGTCATTGGAGCCTTGGTGGTTTGCCTCCTACAGCGGTGGGTGGCAGAGCTAGGTTCAGTCTCACAGACACCCGCGGGCACTGGCTCTGTGCCGGCCTGGTGCTGGAAGTCCCTGTCCTCCAGGTGGGGGAAGACAGTCTGTGAACATCACCAAGGGAAACACAAGAGGGAAAGAGCTTTGAGCCCTGAGAGACTGATACCAGGGAAAAGGGAGACCACATCTGGTTGGTGGATGAATTCCTGGAAGGCTTCCTGTAGGAATGGCCTTGAGCTGGGTCTGGAGAATAATAGCTAAGATATCTCTCTCTCTCTTTCTCTCTATGGAAAAAAAAAATTTAAAAACAAAACCAGAGAACAAAGGAACAACCACTCCTATTTTCACAACCCCAAATGTTAACGTTCGGCCAAGTGTTCGTTTCTATCCACATATACGAGATGACTTTCGGGTACCTTTGCCTCCCCCCATCCCCAGCGGCAACTGCCATTATGAGTTTGGTTAAGTATCTCTTCACAACCCTCCCTTAAAAAAACGAAACGTATAATATAAAATGGAGTCGGGAATAATTTTTAAAAATTACTTTGTGTCCTTCTAGTTTACGTAAAGGGTGTTGCACCGTTTCTGTGACTCTGCTTGCTTTTTCCACGGCCCATCATGTTTTCCGGGGCTCTCTTCTTTTTCAAACACGCGGCTGTGCCTCACCAGGGCATCTGTGGATGCACTATGCTCATTTACCCCTGGGGCGGACAGGGTTTCCGTAGATGGGGTGACATTCAGGTAGAGGAAGCGGCAGCAGCAAAGGCACAGGGCTAGGAAAAAGAGGTGGGGGGCCGCATCTGGGGGCTGGCAAGGGTCCAGGGTGGAGGGAGCACAGGGCATGTGTGGGTTTGCTGAGGGAGGTCCCAAGCCCCAGACCAGGAATCTGCTGCTGGCATGCTGGACGTCTGGGAGTGTGGGGACCATCCCCCCTCCACCCCCCCTTAGAACTGCCCTCCACAATAATTCCACTTATCCACCCTCTGAGTCCTCCCTGGGGAGGCTTCTGTTACTCTTTCCATTAATTGTCTCATTAATGACCCACTGAAGTCAAGTACCCATTGTTCTCTGGGCCTGGGGCAGCCTCCCTGGCTTTCTCCCCCCTGGGGGGTTTGTAAACGTCTTTCCTTCCCCGCTTTCCTTTGGCAGGCGTCCTTATCTGGTCCCTGCAGCCCTGGCTGGTGCTGGTCTCTTCCTCCACCCACACCCTGCACCCGGGCCGGCAGATCGGAGCTGTGAGGCCACCAGCTCAATAGTTCGCTCTGCCCCCACGTCTCCCTCTGCCTCACTCCAGCTACGTGTCTCTTCCCCATTTTCCGCTCTGTTCTTTTATTCTCTCTCTCCTCTTTCTTTCTTTCCTCTCTTCCTTTCTCTTTCTTAACAGTCCTCTGTGTTTCTCCCCCCGGATTTGTCAGGTTCTCTCTTCGCCTGTATTAATCTCTCTCTGTGTCTCTATCTCAGTGTCTCTCCTTCTAGGTGTCTCAGAATATCTCTATGGGATGACAGCCTCACTCTCACCCTCTGTTTCTTTCTGTCTCTTTATCTGTCACTACCTGCTGACTCTGTGCCTGTAGGTGTGTGCGTGCACACACGTGGGCATGTGTGTGTGTGTGTGTGTGTCTTTGTCTCTCTGATTCTGCCTCTTTCTCCCTCCCTCTGGCCTTTATGTATCTCTTTCTCTCCTGTTTGTCTGTCTCTGTCTCCCTCTCTCCTCTCTCTGACTCACCTCTCCCTACCCGTCCCTCCTCCTTGTGGGTCTCTGAACCTTCCTGATTGACTATTGTCCTGCTTCCAGCCCCTGCCCCACCGCCACCGCATGCTCACCCACTGGGTCCCTGACACCCACACAGGTCAAACCGCTTCCCTCTGTTGCCTCACTCCCTGGTTACAGCTTCAGCCTCCCTTAGATGACAGCCTCAGGACGTCAGTGCTGGCAGTAGGCGGGAGGTCCCACAGCTACCAGACTTTGGGATTCATGCATCTGTAAGGTTAAAAAAAATTTTTTTTTTAAAAACAGAGGGGATCAGAAGGTAACTGTTTATCTTTCTAAACGGGAATTTTTTTTAAAAGACTCACCAACGTCTTATCATTCCATAACAAAAAGAGCTTTTTAACACCAAAAGTAGAAGTAGGAAGAGCAAGATCAAACAATATGCAATAGTCCTTTAAGCTCAAGAAAATTAATTTTATGTAAACATTTGCAACATTGCCTTTATTTTACTTCTTCTGCCCCAAAAGGGTGACGATGTCGGGGGGCCAGCCCCGTGGACACCACGGATCTTGAGCCCCTCCTTCTGTGTCTGGGGAAATGGAACAACCCTTACTGCGGGCAGAAAGGGCAAAGCTGGGGCAGGACTCGTTGGCCCCTCTGGTCTCTTCCCTGAAATGTTACTGAAGCTGCCTGGCTGGGGGTCAGACCCCAGACCCCCTTACATCTCATGCCTTCCTTTGGTCTTGGGTGCCTCTGAACAATCTAACCCCCTCTGTGCTTCACTTTCCTCATTTTACAAATGAGGAGCCTTCTAGAGTCGCCTCACACACAGCAGAGAGGTCCAGGACTTGTTAGCCACTGTTATTATTTATTGCAAAGAGGGGACAATTTGGGCTGAGGCTAGAGCCTGGGAGAGAGAGAAAGCACGTGCACCCGGCCACCAGCTGTGAGCCACACATCAGGGGTTCTACCTGCCTGTGGAGGAGCTGCAGTGGCTCCTAAGGCTTTGAACCCCAGCAAGGCTGCTTTGCAGGGGCCAAGGGGGTGGCTGGGACTGCGAAGACCTTCTCCTGACTCTCAAGAGGATCCCACCCAGCTTGCTCAGGGATCCTAAGCCCAGGAGCCAGCACTCTGGTCACGGACACCGACATTCCCAACAGGAGCCAAGGCGAAGTTCCAAGTGGCACTGATGCCAGCGAGGGGGAGCCTGGGCAGGAGAGGAACAGGGCGGGCACCAGTGATCGTGGACACCATGGGAGGCGGCCTCTAGATGCCCAGAAACTCTGGAGGCCGACTCAGCAGATGAGGTTGGAGGTCTGAGCAAGCAGGTGAGAGTAATCAGAGAAACTCTGGGTTATTGATGTAAACTGACTTCATTTGTATTCAAAGCCAGGCAGGCCCATTGCAACTGGACAAACATTTCCTTAAGAGCTGCTCTGAGCCAAGCACTGTGTTAGTCAGGGAATGCAAAGAGTAAAGGAGCAGGGAACTTTCTTTCCAGGGATCCACACAAGGCTTCTCCAGTGCGAGTGGTGTCCCGCCTCTGCGGAAGGCCAGAGGCGCAGGCGAGCCCGGCCGGACAGAGCTGACGCTTCTGTTCCCTGGCGCGCACCACTCGATGATGTGCACTTTGAAGATGGAACTGGTGGGACTTGGTGACTTCTTGGACGAGAGTATGAGGGAGAGGGAGGCTCCCCATGTCTTGGCTTGACACCTGAGGGGACAGCGAAGGCATTTCCGAAGGGCAATACATGAGAGTGAGCGGGGCTGGCAGGGACATGATGGGGCCGGCTGAGTTTGGGGTGCTTGAGGCATACACGCATTTAGGAGATCAGGAGAAACGTCAAGACAGAGAAATGAACGAGTTAGTGCAAGGATGTGGGACCAAGAGCTGTGAAGGCTGGACACATTTTGCCTGTTGGGTGGGGCAGTGATCTAAGGGAGCGCAGAGCGGGCAAACAGCCTCAAAGAGACATGGCGGTGGAAGAAAGCAGCACAAAAACTCAGAAGTAATAATTCCACTGAGCTTAAGCACGAGTTGCCTTAGGGTGGCTGTGAGAGGTGCATCACAACTGCAGGGATACAGAGGCTTAGATGGCAGAAGTTGCTGCTTGCCCAGGTGAAGTCTGTAGACAATTCAGCAGGCAACGGGGCGCCGTGGACGGGTGTGGAGCAGAAGAGTGGTGTGATGAGGGCTTCGTCTCAGGGTGAGCTAACCCAACAGCACGTGATGAATTAAAACAAAGACCAGAACAAAGGAATGTAAGAGACAGGGATCATCATTGATTTGTTCATTCAACAAGCAGTGAACCTCCTCTCTGCAGAAGCAACCTTCCCCTCAACCTAATATTCAGCCCCTAATCGGCCAAGGGTTTAGACACCAAATCACCCAATGGTAATACTGCATGCGAACAAAGAGTAAATGTAGGGTTCTACTAAACATTTCAGTATTATCAATGAGTGTGAATGAGTTAAGGTCGCCTACAAAAGAAAACAAGTTTCATGTTATACACACATACACATTATATATATGTATATATATATACACACACATATATGTATTATGTATATATATACATCTTTCATATTATATATATTTCCTATTATTTATATTATATATTTCATATTATATGTATAATATATATATAATGCTTGCAGACCAAGGGTTTACTGAATATAAACCCTTGGTTTGTGAGCATAATTCATTCCAGAAACATGCTTGTATTCCAAAGCACTTGTATAGCAATGCGAATTTTAAGAGCCATTGGCTTAGCTGTGATCATGTGACATTCAGTGTCGTGTATGACTCGTATTGCAAGACATCACTCGTTTATCAAGTTCGAATTTATTAGAAATGTTTGCTCGTCTTGCGGAACACTCACAGAGTAAGTTGCTCACAATCCAAGGTGTTTACTGTATATACAATGGAACACTATTCAGCCTGAAGAAGGGAAATTCTGACACCTGCTACAACATGGATGAACCATGAGGATACTGCGCTGAGTGAAATAAGACAGACACCAAAGGTCAAATACTGTAGGATTCCACTTCATCAAGTACTCAGAGTAGTCAATTCATAGAGACAGAAAGTAGAACAGTGGTTGTCAGGGGCCGGAGAGCAGGTGGGAAGGGGGAGCTGTTTCAAGGGTAGAGCGCTTCAGTCCTGCAAGGTGAAGAGGGTTCTGGAGATCTCTATAATACACAACGATGTGAATGCACGTGCTACCACTGAACTGTACGCTCAGAAATGGTTAAGGTGGTGAATTTTATATTTTGGGTATCTTATCACAATTAAAAATGAGGATGATTTTACAAAGGAGTTTCAGAATGCTTCATAGAACAAAACCCAACTCTAAGAAACACACCTAAAACAGTGATTTGGAAAAGCTACAAAGGAACGGCAAAGATATACCAAGCAAACATAAACAAAAAGCAGGCAGCAGCTCTGATCTCGATAGAGGACAGGACGGAACTCAGATTCGCAAGCACTGAATGATATGAAGATGACAGAAGAGCCAGGCTATCTGGGCATCAGAGAGCACAGTAGCAAGTCATCAGGCAGAAATTATAGGAAGTGCAAGAAGAAATACAAATGCTAACAACGGGAGACTGAAACACACTACTTTCAGCCCCAGACTCATCAAAAGGCCAAAAAATAATACAGAAAACCTAAACAATATAATCTATAAACTACATTTCTTATGTACATAATAAAATTTGTTCCCCTAAAACAGACACACTTCCTTTCATGCACATCATGGAAACTGACCACATATTATAGAGCAAAAGAAACCACAAAGCTTTGCTCGGTGGCTTCAGTGGGATAAAGGATATAGAAGCACTTTGAAAACTAAAAGGGACCAAGGGACCAGTTATTGGTGCCACCAATACCATGACTATTATTACCATTATTCATGGCTGGTGGTCTTTCTGCTCATTCACTGCTTCTCTTACAAGTTTTAGAGGACTCTGCCAAACAGGTGAGGTAGAAATATATAAACATAAATCTTTACTGCCTCCCTCAGAGCTACCATCCCTTCCGTGTTTACCACGTGCAACTTTAAACGTGAGCCTTTGTTAGAAATAGCTAATTGTCTTCATGAAAATGAGTTTTCCGCTTCTCTTCTATCACCTTTGGGGCCCGGAGCAGTACTGAGTGCATTCTGAATTAAGTGTTTGGTGAAGACTTATGAACTGAAGTGCACGGATTAAGGACCTATTTCAAAGTCAGATCTGAGTTTCAAACTTCACTCTGGCACTTACTAGCTGTGTGACCTTGGATAAATTAAATGCCCATTCTGAACCTTAGTTTTCTCCTACATAAACAGGGATAATACTTACACCAGCTAGTATTGTTCAGAAGTTTAAATGTAGTAATGCATGCAAAGCATCCAGCACGGTAGCTGGTCTACAGTAGGCATTCAATAAATGTTAGTCTGAGGTTGAGGGAAGGTAGGTAGAACTCACCAAAACACATAAACTTAGAATAAGGTTTTTTTTTTCTCAAAAAACAAAACAAAAACCATCTTTAAATAGAAACATCCTCCAATGCATATTAAATGTTTTTTTTTATTGTTGTTGTTGTTGTTGTTTTAATATGATAGGGTTAACAGTAAAGTCAGGTCAGGTACATCCATACTATGGAATGTCACATTGCAATGAAAATGGAGTGAGCTCTACCTCCATGTTCACATATGAATAGATGGCCATGATGTGTTGTTGGGTTTTAAAAAAAAAAAAAAAAAAAAAAAAAAAGCAAGCTTCAGAGTCTGAACAGAATAGTTCCCTTTCCTGCTTTTTAAAAATTATGTATGGGGGTGGCTGGGTGGCTCAGCTGGATAAGCGTCCAACTTTTGATTTTGGCTCAGGTCATGGTCTCATGGTTCTTGGGATTGAGCCCTGTTGGGCATTGTGCTGACAGCACAGAGCCTGCGTGAGATTCCTTTTCTCCCTCTCTGTGCCTCCCTGGCTCATGCATACTCTCTCTCTCTCTCAAAATAAATTAAAAAAAAAAATGCATGTATAAAGATCCAGAAGGATATACATCTAATTGTTAATGGGCAGTGAGATTAGGAACTTATAAGAAGTTTCTCTTTTAACTTTTTACATTACAGTTTCTTTTGTAATTTCACACACACACACACACACACACACACCATGTAAAAAAGAAAAAAATAAACGGGGCAAAAGCGCTAGATTTCTCTTTGGTCTGTAATTTTCATGGGACTTGGGAAGTCGTTGACCTGAACAGAGGAGTGGTTAATTCTTCTAGCAAGGGGAGGAACTTCCATGCCCAACTTTTCCTTTTGAAAGAAAGAGGTTCAAGGAAGGAGAAAGGAGAAGTCACCGCTCCAGCATTACTCGTTACTCAGCAGATCCAAACAGGTAGTCTCATTCTCGTCCCTGCCACCATTGCAGCCCCGACACAGAAGAACAGAGAAACTCTTTGATAAATGTCAACTGAAATAGAGCAATCAGCTGAAAGCCATTTGCTGAGCTGTCTGACTGCCCTGGGCTGGAGGTTTTCCTTTATTCATTTATCATGATATACAGCTTTGGCCAACATACACACAGGAGAGAAATTGTTGACATGTGGGACCCAAGTACAGAAAATCTTTCATTTCCCAACCCCCTCCCCAACCCTGTCTGTTCACCAAATAAGTTTTTGTTTATTTAAAGACTACAGAGGATTTGGCTGTTAAGAACCAAATGCCTTTGGAGTGGAGTTACAACATAATTTATCATTTCCTCTGTTTATTAAAAAATCCTGCATCTTTGAGAAGCACATTTGCTAGGAGTGGGGGCTTTCGGTCACTCACGAAAGGCTGTTGCAATGCCCCCGCCATGTGGCTTACCCCAAAAAAGGCTCCTTGATTGCTATTTCTATCCCTGTTCTTCCCCCAGCTGACTTCCGATCGTGTGATGGCTACTCGGGGGCTGGCAAGCAGGGTTGGACTGGGGACAGGTAAGCGGGGCAGGAGGCTGTTTAGCTTCCTTCATTTTTGACCTGATTCTGACCTTGAACCCCCACTGTCTGTGCACAGTGTGCTTCACCAGTACAAGCAGAGGGAGATGAGCACACTTCCCACAAGGGACAGAATCTGAGAGGAGTCAGACAGCAAAGGGAAACTGAGTGCTGCTTCGAAGGAGTGCAGCCAGGCCTGGCTGTCACCCATGTGGGGTCCACTCTGAAGGCAGACAAAATGGGAACGGACTTCCTACCGTCCACCTGGGGCACCCTGGGTAGCGACTCAGTCCAGAGTGCCACGCACCCCTCAAAGACAGAGGTCACGTCTTACCCATTTTTGCATTCCCAGCACCTGACACACAGTGTGCGCACTAAATGTTTATGAAGGCTGCAGGATGTGTGGGCAGAGCACCGGCTTTAGATCAGGCCTCAGTGTGAATCCCAGCTCTGCCACTTGCGAGCTGTGTAAAACCCCCTCCCCGCCCTGTCAAGAAATGTGACCTCTTTTGAGCTCCTCCCTCTCTGTAAACCGAGACTGACAGTGAAGAATGAAACCCTCTATCACTTACTGGGCTAGTTACTCTGGGCAAGTTACCCAATACTCTCAAGTCTCAGTTCTCAGTTTTTCTATTTGTAAAGTGGAGAGAATACACAATCTCCCGAGTGCACCATGAAGATTAAAGATACTGCCTAGAACTGCATCTAGCTCAGGACGGCTATATTATAAATGAGAGAAAAGAAAGCAAGAAAGGAAGGGAAGGGGAGGAAAGGGGAAAAGGAAGGAAGGAAGATTAATTATTATTGGAGAATCAACTGCTATTGATTATTGGAGAAAGAAACGTAACAACCCAGCACCCAAAGATGAGCCACAACGAACCACTTGTCTGTCAGTAACAGACAGGCCCTGGGGTAAAGGTATCTCATCACCAAGTATATGCTGAGGACAAAGGCAAGAGTGGAAAACTCTTGGTGTTATGATGGGAAAGACAGGAAAGGAAGCCAGCATTTGCTGAGCGGCTACTTTGTGCAAGTCATTCACAACATATCTCCATGCCTACTATGTTCCAGGCATTATGCCAAGACTGAGGAAAATGAAGATCTAGAGACAAATTACCAAAAAGTTCAATTCAAAGCAGTAGACAGTCCTGAGAGCCAATAATAGGAGTCCTAGATTGGGGGAATAAGGAAGACTTCCTGGAGGAAGTGATACCCAAGCAGAGACGTGAAGGATGAACAGGACAGGCTGGGTAGATCAGCAGTGGAAGAACGGTCCAGGCAGAGAAAGGAGCATGTATGACAATGACTCAGAGGCAGAAGCATTATTCTGGTGGCTTTATGTAAAGGTTCGTAGAGGACCTTAATCCAGACCGATTCTACCCATCCTTTGTGCTTGTTATTCTCTACAATTTATTTTGATTTTACTGTTATGTAAAAATGGGCCTCTGGCAAAGGGATCCGGTCACAGGTGAAGGCCCACACCAGCCCAGAGTTCAAAGTTTGGGACAGGGCCCGACTAATTGAAAAGGAGGCTCCCGAGATGAGAAACAGGTGGGCTAAGCCTGCCAATAGTCCTAGTTGCTTGTCAATGTCACGATCGGGGCAAATGCCTGAAGTAGAGGCCATCTGTCTGCAGCAGATACTGTCTGAGCAGGGAGCAGGAGGAAGAGAAGAACAAAGTCTGGGTGTCCCACTGGAAGGCTGAGCCTCACAGGCGCTGACAGCTGCAAGGCGGCAGCGTTCCGTGTGGACGGGAAGAGAGGTGCCCATGTGCCACCCACGGGCTCCACCAGAAACCGGGCTCTGGAGCACTGCTGCCCTGGTGGACTTTCATCCGAGGAGTTCTTTGGTCTTCACTGCCAGATGCCTATCCAGCTCTGCAGCTGTGTCGTCGGCCATTTGGCTGATCTGCGGGAACACAAAACAAGGCAGCCTGATAACTGAGGCTGGCGAAGGAGAGGGGGACAGACATTCCAAAACTATGGGAAAGTGATCTGGGAAACAGTAATGGTGACAAAAACTCACACTATTTAGGGACCGTGCTGATTCCTAACAGCAGCCCCATGAAACCAATACGTTCTCCCCATTTCACAGATGAGGAAACTGAGGCAGCGAATCACTTGTTCAGGATACACAGCTGAAAGTAGCGATGACAAAATTTAATCCTAGGTAGTCTGACTCCACAGCCCCAAATTCCTAACTATTATTATAGAACACAGAGAAGCCATCTTTATCTGTCACCTAATGACCATCTATTATTTCCTACACCTCAGACACTCCGCTATCTGAATCACATACACATTGCTATACAATCACATACACATAATTGATAAGAATATTAAGATCCCAATAGTTTAGGCAGAAAAAAGAAGTCTTGAAAAAGGATGAGGTAAATCTGGTTAACAAACCTGGGAAATTCAACAGACAATGAAGAAATGTAAATGAAAACAAGATATAATTCAGTTATCGTAGTTAACAAAATCTGATGTTGTCATTTTTAATTACAATATTCGACTCCAGAAAGCTACGGTAAAATGGATAAGCTCGTACATCAATGGCAGGAATTCAAGTGGATGTAAATGTCCGTAACACTTTTTAACCCCCTTATCTCTCCACTGGGAAATTACCACATGAATTAAATCTGAAAAAAAATTTTGAAGTTATATATAATATATATATATATATCTGCGCTTTATTTTTAATAATGAAAATTTAAAGGCATACGAGTACACATGGTTAAGACTGTCCGTTTCTCACGGTGAGGGTATCAACACGAGAAGCAGAATACAATTTAGTAAATGCTGCAGCCTCCCTCCCACATCTAAAAGAGACCTGAGGCAGGAAGCCTTGAAGGGGGCAGCATGGGGCCCAGGGTCTGTGTGCTCCGTGGCACAGCAGCTGCTTGAGATCTTTATTTGCAGACCGCAGGCCCTGGCCAGGAACTGGGAACTAAATGCACTGGAAAGGGAAGAAACTTTAGTTTTTAGTTTTAGATTTGGAGCAACTGGCCCCAGGCAGGGAGACAACCAGGCTCGCACCATAGCAACAGCTGCCTGTTTTGTAGCTGGGAAGGCACCGCTTCAGGGGCCGCTGGGCTCCCTGGAGGAGCGGCTGGGCTCAGAACGGGTCACTGGGGCCCTCCGCCATGGACTCTTCAGGTGCCTGTCCCCTCCCGGAGCGGCTGCCTCGCTGGGCGTGTGGCACTATGCCCGGCAGCACTCACTCCAGCGCCTGGAGGCTGGCAGTCTGGGACAGCCAGGAACAAGCATCACACAGCCACAGCTACTCTGGGAAAATGGCATGGAGGGCAGTTTGGGGACAGGAATGGGGACCAGGGGGAGGAAGAATACCTAGGGTAACAATGCGATAACGTGGGTGCTGGATTAAATTCTCAGTGGGGTAACAATGTGTAAGTCACTGAACCTCAGTTTCCTCATCTCTCAAATGGGGACGCTGGCCCTTCCTCAGAGAGTAGTGGTGCTGGCTAAGCGCCTTCATGAATATGCAGGCACAGTGTAAACGGGCAAATATGCATTTGCTATGCAAATACTGCTTGTGTTACTCTGAGTTTTATTATCATTTCCTGACTTCAAGTTAATCGATTCATGAAAATATTTACTAACTTTCCAAATTGTAGGCACAAAGTGTCCTTGGGGACAGTCAGGCCGCAAGTTCATCTTGTCTGTCTTTAGCAGGCTTAAGATAACGATGATTACCAACAATGACACCACCCCCCCAGCTCCTCTTACCATTACTACATGCCAGACACGGGGCTAAAAACTTCCTGTGCACTATTTCACATGATCCTCAAAATATATGAAATGTTGTTATTATCTCCCTTCAAAACACTGTGAATATTTCATTATTTCACCTGCACAGTAGTTCATCAGTATGCAAAGGGGCTTTGTCCTGTTATTTCACCCAAATCCAACAACCACACATAACCTCTGTAAGGCAGGTGGGACAGGTATCATCCCCATTGTACAGAGGAGTAAACCAAGGCATAAAATGTTAACTTTCCTGCCCAAGGTCACATCAGAAAGTCAGTGGTGTGACTGAGCCAGGAACTCACCCACCCCAACCACCAGTATGGTGTCTCGACTCCCCTGGGGCGCCCCCCACCCCTTCAGCACCAGTCGAGCTGTGTGGGGGTCACTCCAACAGCTGATCCCAGTCCTACATTCACAGTGTAGGGGAAGGAACAGGATGGGCGAATAGGGTGGACAATTAGTGAGGACCAGCAACCACACCAGCCGCTTTTAACACATGCCATTTGGTCCTCTCGTCAGTCCTGGGAGATAAGAACCACTACTCCCACTTCACAGAGGCTTAGAAGGTGAAGCCAGCACTAACCTGGGCAGCTGGGAAGGGAGTCAGTCAGGCCTGTGTGCCCGCAAAGCAAGAGCCCTTTCCGTTTTAATATGCCGCCACCACCGCCACCACCGCCACCGCCACCACCACTACCACCTACCACCACTGCCCCCCCGCCGCCCCCCTCCCCCGTCTTCTCCCTTCTAGTGCAGGAGAGCGGAAGGCAGACACAGGAAAGGGGACGACAGGGACACACCGCACACTGGGGCGAGCTGGGTGAAGTCACCCTTCCTGAGGCCTGTCGGAGCACCCCTTGCCTCACCCGGTCCAGCCCCCTGCCTGCGTGCCTGTCCGCTAGTAGCCCTGCCCTCCTCCAGCCACCGGCATCCAGCCTCGCTTCAGAGAAGCAAGCTCCTCAGAAAAAGGCAGCAGCAGTGAAAGATCTTGGCCAGATTTACTGGTGGTTTCTGCCAAGTGCTTTCATGCTCTGCAGGCCCATTTATAGCAAACTGAAGCAAAGGTGAAACAGCAGGCTGGCAGATGTCAGAGTCACGGGCGGGTAGGCCCCGGTCCTTCTTTAGCAGAGCTGGCCTGGGAAGTTGTGGGGGGGGGCCGGGGGGGCAGGGGGGTCAGAAGGGACTATACAGATAGAACCTATAACCGAATCCTTTCATTTTTATACAGCAAAGAAGGAACAGTTTTATAACATTGTTTTTAAAAATCTGACCTCAAAAGAATTTTGGAACATACAAAAAAAATCCCACAAAGAATAATATTGAAATTGTTCACAATCCCATTGCCTGAAATGATGAACATTCTCTAGTGGATAAGATGCCAATCTTTTTTTTAAAGATTTTATTTTTAAGTGATCTCTACACCCAACGTGAGGCTCGAACTCACAAACCCAAGATCAAGAGCCACATGCTCTACCAGCTGAACCAGCCAGGCGCCCCTAAGCCGCCAATCTTTTTATGTACATGGAAGGTTTCATTATAAAAATGAAGTCATATCATAATATTGTTATATAACCTACCTTAAAAATATAAATTCCAGGGCGCCTGGGTGGCTCAGTCAATTAAGCATCTGACTTCAGCTCAGGTCATCATCTCACAGTTTGTGAGTTCAAGCCCCATGTCGGGCTCTGGGCTGACAGCTCAGAACCCAGAGCTGCTTCGGATTCTGTGTCTCCTTCCCTCTCTGCTCCTACCCCTCTCGCGCTCTGACTCTCTCTCAAAAATAAACATTAAAATAAACAAATAAATAAATACATTCCGAAAGAAACTTACCGAGTCTGCAAAATATTTTTTATAACTATCTCTATATGGAAATTACAGTAAGTGGATGGAAAACAATTTATTTTCCCACTGTCAGAAATTTAGATAGTTTTCAGTTTCCAACAGATACCTCTGTAGGTAAGATACTCAACAATTTCTTTTGGATAAATTCTTAAGCCACTGAATCAGAAAAATATGGATTTGGGTCTTTATCACTATACTATTTTAGAAAGGTTGTATAGATTTATACAAAGAATAACTTAATCTTTTCTATGGAGTGTAGAAATAAAAGCAAAAAGAAAAATGCTTCCAAGATAAGCAGCGTTTCAGGCTCACACTAAAAATTCTGGGTTCAGATGTTAGGGATTAGAAAAGGCAACAAATTTTTTAAAATATACATACTCTAAAAACCTTGTGAGTGATTTAGGCAGTACATACCAAGAATCTTAAAAATATGCATTCCCGTTGTGCAATAATTCCACACTTGGGACTCTATCCTAGGGAAATCATCTCAACAAAGATTTATGTGTAAAAATATTCACTGCAACCTTATTTATAACAAAAAAGTTTAAACAAACTAAATGTCCAACAAGAGGCTTAAGACAGTGAATTATGGTAAAACCACACGACAGACGATTTTGTAACCATCAGAAATAGCTGTTTAAGACACGAGAAAATGCTAATGGTTTTAATGCTGAACAGAAAATATAAAAAGCTGAGTACAAAACTGGATGCATACTACATATTCTCAGTCGTGTTAAAAACTATGTAGTTAAAAAAAAAAAAAAGAAGAAAAGCAGAAAAAATACTCCGAAATGTTAAGGGCAGTTGCATCTGTAATATGGGCTTATGGTGTGGATTCTTCCCCGTGTTTTAAAATAGTCTCCTGAACTCTACATTTTCTACAGTGGGCATATGTGACACTTTAATAAGCAGGAACAAAGTAAACAAATACACTTTTAAAAATGTTGATAAAACAACAATCAGCCTCTGTCTCACTTATTTAAAAAACAAAAACCAAAACCACACACCCCAAACTCCAGAATAGTGCCTTCTGTCAGGGGAAAAGAACAAAACCAAGTGTGCGCAAGGCTGTCTCCTAAAGACTTTCTTACTCAAACTTTTAACCATATGACAATAAACTATTAACACCAATGGTAAGAACTCACATTTAAATGATAATACCTTAAATAATAAAGGTTCTCGCACTGGGTATATCATGTGTATACACTGTAATCCTTTCTCTTGTAATATGACGTATACCCTTACAGAGATAGCTTGGAAGTCTGCACTGGTATGTTCACGATGGTCATCTCTGGGTCAAGAGACTCCAATTACTTTCCTCTTAATTTAAAAAAAAATTACACTAAACATGTGTAAGCTTAGTATCAGAAAAACTAATAAAGTAATTCTCATTTTGAAAAATAAGAATAGTAAACAGTAACAAGCATTGATGAAAAAACTCTAATCTGAATCGGAAGGTGAAAAGCCAGGTGCTACCGTGAAGGCTTCTAGCAACGTCTTTGTCAAGTGGGTTTTACCCAGGGTATTGCTTATCTGATCACTCTTCCCATCTCAGGGGGACATGGGCTCTGGTCCCTGAGGCACAGGGCCAGTCTCGTTGAGCGAGGAGTGCCTGGCAGGTTCCCGAGGTCCACGGGCCTACCACTAAGAAGCAATGAAAACGTCAAGTGTGGACTGCAGAGACAGACTCTCCCGGGGATGGACAAGGGGCTGGCCCAGGTGGGGCCAGGGACGGACTCCTGCAAGGCAGATGGGTGCTCGGAAAGGCCAGCCCAACCCAGGAACCTCTTCTAGCTGGTGCAGGGGAAAAGAAGAGGGCACAAAGGCGGCGAGAGGGAGCCGAGGGTCCAGGCGTTCGATGCTCTCATGGTTCTTCTAGCGTCTCCAGGGCAACCCTTTAAGGCAGGAATTACAATCCCTTTTTATGGAACAAATCGACTACAGGGGTCAAGAAATGTCTCCAAGGTCACTGGACATCAAGTGCAGAACACCTCTGATCTAATTCTGGTGCCATCACAGGGGTACAATGTAAGGCTTCTACGTCATTAGTTACCTTCTGCGTCTACTTTTGCAGAATTATCTGGGCAGATATGATATTTTTAAATATATACATTCTT
Organism: Hyaena hyaena; assembly: GCF_003009895.1. NCBI lineage: Eukaryota > Metazoa > Chordata > Mammalia > Carnivora > Hyaenidae > Hyaena > Hyaena hyaena. Next base: position 144,280 of record NW_024082548.1, read on the forward strand.
AGGTAGACCTACTGAAAATCAGTAAATGTAGGAGCAGAGCCCAGGCCCAGCTTTTTCCTGGGTGGTTGTTAGGGCTGGCCTACAACTGACATTCTAACTGCTGGTCCAGGAGAAGGAGAGCAATTAGTTAATTTATGGCCTCCTAACAGCATTCCCTGCTTCCAACTTCTTCCCTCCTTACTCCCAGTCCTGCCCACACTCATGTTCAATCTTCCTAAAATAATGATTTGATAGTGGATGCAGAGGCTTTAGGCAAGCCCTTTATACTATGCTAAACACTGTTCTATCTCCTTTAAGAGATTACTAGTAAATTCATCTTCCTATCTTAATTCCACATACCAATCAGGTTCAGGCCACCATTTCACAGTTGGATTTCTGTAACAGCCTCCCTGGTCCCCCCTGCACCCAGCTGTGCCCCCCACCTCTCTTTTCTACACAGCCATCACGGTCATCTTTCATAAATATAGATATGGTCTCCCCATGGTCTGAAAATTTCCAGGGAGTTACTGTATTAGAATCACCTAAGGACTGGGGCGCCTGGGTGGCTTAGTTGGTTAAGCATCCGACTTTCGCTTAGGTCATGATCTCACGGTTCGTGGGTTCGAGCCCCGCGTCGGGCTCTGTGCTGACTGCCAGCTCAGAGCTTGGAGCCTGTTTCAGTCTGTGACTCCCTCTCTCTCTGACCCTCCCCTACTCCACTGTCTCTGTCTCTGTCTCCTAGAAATAAATAAAACATTAAAAAAAAAAAAAAAAAGAATCATCTAAGGAGTATTTAAAAATGCAGATCCCTAGGCCCCACCCCAGACTCACTGACTCTATCCCTGGGAGTGGGGTCCCACAAACCTATATTTTTATAAACTCCTCAAGTGGTCTGATGCTGTGGTAGATAAGACTATTGTTCAACAAATATTCACTCCCTGCCCTGGACTTCCATGAACATAATATAGTTTCCTGTCTCAGTGATACTGGGCTTGGCCCATGTGATTTGTTTGGCCAATGGGACGTGCCAAGCGCAGGTGCTTAAAATGTACTTGAGAGGTTGGGATTGTGCTCTGGGCATCTGCTGTTGAGAAGACTGTTGACTCCAGAAGACTGAGAAATACATAAAGCAGATTTGAACCGAATCCAACATCTGGAGCCAAGCCCATGAAGCCCAGACTAGAACCATGACCCCCCAGCTGAGCCACAGAAACGAGACTAAGAAATAATGCCAGATATTACAAATCGCCGTGTTTTGAGGTGGTCTGTTAGGCCACAGTCATCAGACAACGGACACAGAGGCACAGCCAGTGTGGGCATCTCTGGACACGCCGAAGTTCAAGCTGCTCAGCCTGGCCTCCAAGGCCTTCTATAAACTGGCCGCGGTGTCTTCTCTATCCACTCCTGAGTGCCAGCCACTGTTCACACCACAATTACCCACCTGCACAATGTTCTCTTACAGAACAGACCTGTGTGTTGCTACTCTATCTTCCCCCGGTCCCTCACTATTTTACCGCAAGTCTGTTCAAGTGCCGCTATTCAGCACAGGAAGAACGTTGCTAAGTCCTCATGTATCAGCACCCAACCAACCACACACACAGGCTCTGAAAGCAGTCTGCCTGTGTCGGGATCCATTTCGACCACTTACCAGCAGTGTGGCTTTGAGCGAGTTATTTAGCTTCTCTGAACCTCAGTTTCCCCACAGCCTACTTCACAGCCTTGTTGCAACAGGGAGAAATGAAGTGTCTGGCACGGAGCCTGGGACCTCGCAAAGCATCAACAGCATCTTTGCTTCCTCCATATCCCCAGGGCTAAGCCCGGAACAGAGACTCAGCCAATCCCGATCATGACAATGAAAGAACCAGGGGTATTCTGTTTTAGTTTTCCTCTATTCAGACACAACCAAGTGGTTCCCTGGGTCAGAAACATAAGTACTACATCTGTTGGCAATAGTACCTGTTTCTCTATGAGCCGAATGGTGTCCTCCGAGACCTTGTCTTTTGATTTCTTTAGCTTATTCATTGCGTTGGTACGAACTTTCCGTAAAGAATCCTTGGCCTTGTTGGTGTTCTGTTTGGCCAGTTTCACCAGCATTTCCCTGTGCTCCCTGGTCACTCTAATAAAAAACAGAAACAAAAAAGAACATTCAGCAAAAATCATCCTACATATTATCTGCTAGCCAAGAACTTAACATTACTCCGTCCGCTAGCTCCACAGTTTGTAGCTTCGGTGATGATCTTTACGTTCCTGAAACGTGCCCAGGGCTCTGCTCAGGGTCAAGTAAAGTGCCTGGTGAGTTAGGTGAGGAGAGCTAGAAAGAGTACTGCTTAAAAGCTTGAGCTGGGGTGCCCTGATCATGCCACTTGACTACACATAACTCACTTCCTCTTCTCAGAGCCCCCACCTGTATAATGGCGATGGTGCGAAGATTAAATGAGATGGTGCACATAAACTGTTTAGTACTGGCCCTGGCCCATTTTAAGTACTCAACAAAGGGGAAGTTATTATAAGCTCTAAGTCTACCCCTTTCTCTCCCACTAAAGATGCAATGCAAATGAGCGATGATGCTATGGAAATGGCGCCATCGTCACATCTCTAAATCATCTGAAACAAGTAAGTAGCAATCTTCAGAATCTTACTTATTATTATAGCAAATTACTTCTGAATCACTTCAAAACTGACCAAGACATAACACTAGTCCCAACATGTGACAAGCACCAGACCAGTAAACTTCCATAAAGAAGCCATGAGAGTGTCTGACACAGGCAGGTGCTTAATGTCAGTCATTTTCACTATTCCTTCCTCCTCAACAATGCCAACAAGCACATTGAGGGCCTACTACAAACTCCTGGGACAGGCACTCTGTAAGCTGAACCTTACAACTATATGAGGCACTTATTCTTCCTATGTTACGTGGCCTCATCACAACAACCCAGCAAAGTAACCCAACACATTTGCTCTGCCTTTGTTTCTTGGTCATATACACAGTTGAGTGTCTACTTACCCTACTTACCTTTCAAAACCAGTGTTGGGTATGTGAATGGTTAACAGACCTATAGTCAACACTGATAGGGTCAACACTAATAGACCTCTGTTGTGTTCTTAGGGATCTGAGCCAGGGACAGAGGTCGTAAAGACACATTTACCGTGGGAGTGTGGGAAGTGCTGTGGTAGGGAAGCAGAGAAATACAAGGTGCCACAGGAGCACAAAAGCTCAGCTAACTCGCCAGGAACTGTCCAAGCTGGGGAAGGCGGCAAGTAAGCGAAGACTCTGCTGAAGAAATAATACCTAAATACAGTCATCTTTAGGTCTGCTCGCTAGTGTTCTTCTTATTCCTTCCAGTAGGAATGCATTTTTCCTCTCCCCTCTAAAGTCTGGTGTGGCCCCACAACTGCTCTGGTCAGTGAAATGTGAGCAGAAATGATGGACCTCAGGGCAGAAGCTTTCATAGCCAGTGTGTGCTCTGCCATTTGGTTTCTGTTGGCTGCAGTAAAAGTGGAGATGGAGCTTCCATCACTTTGGGTCCCAGAGTGACTATGATAAACAGCGCCCATCAGGCAGCATGAGCAAGAAGAGATTTCTGTGATAAGCCACAGAGACTTGGAGGTTGTCTGTTACTACCACGTAGCCTGTCCTGTCCTAACTAAAACACACACCAGGTTCTGAAGAATGAGTGCCGGTGGTCCGTGCTGGCACGGCAAGGGATGGATTTCAAGAAGGAAGAAAACAGCATGTACAAAGGTTTTCAGTTGCAGAGACCATGCTTCATTTGAGGGATTCCTGAGCACAGATAACAAGAAAGTAACAAGAGGCTGGAAACCCATACCATGGAGGGTCTTGGAAGATTATGAGCGCCATTTTACAGATGAAGAAAATGAGGCCCAATAAGTTTGGGCCAAACCGAGGCTGACCTGTCTCAAAAGCCAAAAGTCTTAATATGACAAAATTCCTCTGCCCCCTGGGTCCTGAAATGGACATCACTGGCATATGGTTCTTGACCCTCCAATCAATGTGGTTCTTGCGTGGTAAGGATGATCTAAAGTTCTGGGTATATGTTCCATGTGAAACACCGACAAGCAGGTGTTTAAGATTAGTGGCATCTACCTGCTCTTTTTTTCCCTGACAGGATGAGGGAAAAAAATTAAAGAATTTTGAGAAAGATGAGCTCTGAAGACAAAGCAGGCGGCTGCATTATATATCAATTCTTCTGGATTCAGCTATTTGAAGGTATTCTCAAAATAGAAATGATCCTGATTACCGCCATTATTAAGCCCATCTATGCCAGGGGAGCACTTAAGTACATTCCCTCATAGACCTTCGCAACCATTCTTCCAGCTAGATTCTCACCTACTCCCCCCCCCCCCCATCTTCCAATGAGGAAACCGAGGTGCACAGGTGTGGAGTCACTTACCCATGAGCCTGAGTGGCAGGACTGGGATCCAAATCCAGATCGCTCTGTCCTGTATGTTTTCCCTACTCTGTGCTGCCTACCCCTGGCAATCTATTTCAGAGAAATTATGCACTGCTGCCATCACTTCTGCTTCCAGGCAGAAAGCTTTTTAAAGTCAGTAATACGAATCTTGGGACTGAAATGGACAAAACCACCATGTCAGGAGTTTAGGGATTTGGATCAGATCTTGTTACTTTTATGGTTTTTAATTCATTGAACAAAAATCATGCTGACATGTTTAGGTCTCTTTTTTGTTCTGCCAAAGCATATGTCAGTATAAGGAAGGAAAAGGAAAATTAAAACTTGATCCAGTGATTCAAAAAACTTAATCCTGCTGAAATACTAGGAGGGGCAGAAAATAAATGAATCTGAGTCTGTAGGAAACCTCTTAAACTTCTCTAAACAGAGGTATTTCAAACTTCTATTTCATATATAATTTGAAATAAGTATCCCACTGCTTTGACGATCTTTAACAAAAAAATTTTTATCTAACCAACTTCCTTTTCACTATATTGTCACATTTACATTTTACATGAAGGAAAAAACCATCTATTTTAAAAAATATATAAATTAGGGGGCGCTTGGGTGACTCAGTCGGTTAAGCGTCTGACTTTCGCTTAGGTCATGATCTCGCGGTTCGTGGGTTCGAGCCCCGCGTCAGGTTCTGTGCTGACAGCCAGCTCAGAGCCCGAAGCCTGCTTCAGATTGTGTATCTCCCTCTCTCTCTGACCCTCCCCTGCTAATGCTGTCTCTCTCTCTCAGAAATAAAAAAAATATATATATGTATTAGGACTCAAAGAAAGCTTAGGAGTAAAAGGCTGTATAAAGAAAACAAAATCGTAATATGTGTAATTTGGCCATAATACAAATTTTGTATTAATATAAATGTGACATTAGTAAATGGTTAACACCAGACAGTTTCCACACATAATAGTACTCAATTATTATTGACAGTGGCAAAAATGTTTCAGTTTCAGGATGCAAGCACAGAGGCAATCATCTAAGGAAATGGAGAGTGGGGTGCAGTGAGAGGGTAAGAAGTGGGGGCGATGGAGGGCACGAGGAGGGTAGAGAGGAAACAGGGAATACGCATGCTGGCTTGGGGTGTTGGGCTGAATGGTATCTCATATACAAGTTCAGAAGCAGTTGGCGTGATGGAAGGCACAGGGTTTGAAGTCAGCCAGACCCGTTTCATTCCCACTCCTATCACTCAGAAGCTAAGTATCCTTGGGCAAGCTACTCCATCTCTCTGAGCCTCAGATTTCTCACCTCTAAAATGAAGATAATAAAACACACCTTACCGGGTGATGGGAAGAACCAGACATAACACATATAAAGACCAATAAAGATAGCAGCATATAGTAGCTTTGAATAAATGATAGTGTTTATGAATGTTTTAATCAAATACACTTAATTACTTCCTCATGAAACAACGAGGGCACATCTGTTTTAGAAAAGAAACATACCATATTATGGAAATATTTTAATTCCTTTCCAAACCAGTGATTAATACATCTGATCATCTCCATCTCGCATTCATGGGGTTCTCCGAGCACACGCTGGTTTGTCCTCCAGCTTCTGCACTCAGCTGGTTGGTTCTGAGTACCAGCTCTGCACTTGGCGTAAGTTCATTCATCAAGCACTGGCTGAGGCCCCCGAGTCCTGTGCCAGATCCTGCGCCGGGCCGAGGAGCTCCAGAGAGAAGGCAGGCCTGGTCCAGCTTCCCCAGAGGCGCGGCCCAGTGGCGGAGACAAACCCGTCAGCCACTACTTGGAAAGGGCGTGAGTGGAGCTAGGACAGAGGGGTGGGTCTTCCGCAGGAGGACCAGGCAGGAAAGTACAACTCTGCCTCAAGACTTGGAAAATGCCTTAGAAGCATTTCGGTCCGCCGCATTTCAGGCAGAAGCACGGCGGGAGATCTAACGGCAGGAGGGCAGGAGGCTGCAAAGGTCAAATCTGTCCTGCAGGCCTAGAGTTTTCAAATTCTTCTTTAGCCACAAAACTCTGGCTTCAAAGAAAACCAAGGCAGAGGCTCCATTTATAAATTTATAAAAGAGATAACAAGAGAGCTGTTCCGGTTAATGAGGGGAAGGGCTGCCAGGGAGGGGCGGCGCGCTCTATGCCAGGCCAAGGACTGAGTCCGCCCTGACTCCCCTCCACTCTGGGCCTGCCATACCTAGCTGAGGGACCTCAAGCAAGTTATTTAAACTCTCTGGGCCTTGGTCTTCACACCTGAAAATAGAAATTAAAACCAAGCAAACGAAAAACCCCAGCATCCACCTTTCAGAGTTCTTGTGAGGATTCCGTGAGAGAATACGTGGAAAGTACACAGTGCAAAGCCTGGCCAGGAATAAACAACCAGAGAATGTCAGCTGCCTTTGCTGCTGTGGTTTACGTGCTGGCCCTCACTGAGGCATCTTCAAATAATGACGAGTTTATTCTTGGAACTTTTTATCAACAGAGAAATGACAGGGCAAACAATCTATGCTGCAGCAAGACCACTTTTTGAGATTCTCTTAGTAATTTAACATCTCACACACATTTTAAAATCCAAATGCTCCCAGCATGTAGCCCTGAAGTTTTCTCTTTTCAGTACTAATTCATTTAGTTTATAGTTTCATACAATAGCTATTTACTGGGCACGTATTGCGTGCCAGCCCTGATGCCAGCCCCAAGGGATGTGGCATCAAACACACGAGTTTACCGTCTGGCAAGGAACACAGTCATTACACAAACACATGCACAATTAATCAATATGTTACAGTTGTAACAAGCAAAATAAAGACATATAGAGGTCTATGAAAATAATCAGTGGGGGAAGGGAGTCTGACTGAGGTCCCTTGTGGGATTTCAGGAACAAAATGTGGGGACTTTCAAGAGGAGTGATATTTAAGGAGGCTGGCGAACCCGGCGAGCCCACGAGTATCCACGCAGGCCCTTCAATGTCACACAGAGGCCTGGTAGGTCCACTGACAAGTAAAGAGACACACAAATGGCATATACACCCAGTGCAAATGCATTCAGCCTTGAAAAGGAAGGAAATTCTGACACGTGGTAGCGTGGATAAATCCTGAAAACATTACGCTAAGTGAGATAACCCAGACTCAAAAGGACAAATACTGTATGATTCCACTTTATACGAGATACCAAGATTGTCAAATTTATGGAGACACAAAGAAGAAGAGCAATTACGAGGGGCTAACGGGGGATCAGGGAATGGGAAGTTACTGTTTAGTGGGTATAGACTTTTAGTTTTGCAAAATGACAAAAGAGTTCTAGAGACTGTGCAACAATGTAAATGTACTTAATACCACTGAACTATACATTTTTAAATAATGGTAAATTAAGAAAAAATTTTTAATGTTTGTTTATTTTTGAGAGAGACAGCGTGGGGCTCGAACTCATGAACGGTGAGATCATAGCCTGAGCCGAAGTCAGACACTTAACTGACTGAGCCACCCAGGTGCCCCAATAATGGTAAATTTTTATGAATATCTTAGCACAATAAAAAAGTTTAAAAGAGTCCTAGCAGATTGTTCCCAAGAACGACATGGAGTTCCAGGAGTCTGAGTGAGGCCCAGGAAACATGGTCAGATTTGTATTTTGTATAGATAGTGACATACAACCGAGATCTAAGCACGTGGCAAAAGTCTACCCAGGAGTCTCCAGGCAGGCAGATAGGAAGCTGTGGACCCGCCCTGTAGCAGCATCTTGGCTGGGTGATGAAGACAGCAGCCTTTTCCGCTAGGGTCAGAGGGCCTCCCCGCACAAGGCAGGGGTTTTGGCTGAGCCGGCAGGGTCACACTTTGTTTGTACGTACTCCATCAGGCAGGTCTTCCAGTAACATCCTGGATGGGGGCCTTCCTGCAAAATTCCTTGAGCATGAACAATAAGCACAGGGCATGCCCTGATGGTAACTCACACAGCAGAGAATCTCCCGGATTGAAATGATACTTCCTATTGTTTCAGCGAGAACTGGACACACGGACAAAGCTATCCACCAGGTGCATGTTAGAGGAAGCTGCACTCAGCGTGGGCAGTTACAGTAAAACCCAGTTATGGCATGTCAGACACTAGGCTTTGGAAGCGTCACTGGTTACTTAGAGGGGTCTTTAAAAGGTAGAAAAAACATGCTTTAGAGCCAAGAAGACCTCAGGCTGGAATCCTCGCTCTGTTGCTTCTTAGCTTCAGAACTGTCAGCATGCTGTTCAGTGTCTCCAAACCGGCTCTCCGTGTATCAAGCAGAAGGAAGAACATTATGAAGGGGGCAGAGGCAAGGATTAAATGAAATGGTGGTGGCAAGGGCTTGGCGCATGGCCAGCGGGTGTGCTACAGGCGCTCCCTGCAGGGTGGCTGCATTCTTACTCTTACCACAGGCTCTCCAGGGCTTGGGGATACTAACAGGACATGAATGGTGAGGGAGAAACCCGTTAAAAGGATTTAGCAGCTTAAGCAGTGGGGGGAAAGAATGGGGGCAGAGAAGAGCAGGCGGTGGGAGGTGTGAGCTGGGCTCCAGCATCTGTGGAGGACAGGCTGAGGGAGAAGGAAGCTGCACACCCAGGTACAGCCCATCAAAACACATCTCTGACAGCTCCACGGAGAGAAACCTTGCCGCCGCCACCGGAGACCTCCCCCCCGTAGGGGCATCACCCTGCAATCAGCTGATGCTGTGCACACACACACACACACACACACCCGACTTCATTGTTTGCCCATGGGCGCTGCCCGATGCCTTGGGGCCACTGGCCCTGAAGGAAATGTTTTTGTTTGTGTAGCCCAGCCAGACTTCCTATGCTTCTAGGTATACAATTCCCCCTCCCCTCTTTCCTCACCCCCACCATCACCAGCTCACTAGCCTGTTTCACATACACTAATGTCTCATAAAGACATCAGGTGTCCGTTTAGCCCGAAGGAAATCGTATGTGCACTTTGGAGGGACTTCTCCACCAGCAGTAACTTTAGTTCTCTCTGGGGACACAACTGGCCACCTGCTTTCAGATGACTGTCCTGTGACTCTCAAAGCCCTGGCTAACCCAGACACACCGTGCTGAGATACAGCCCAGCAGGATGGAAAGAGAAAGGAGGCTGAGGGTTGAGGTCAGGGGCTACATCTCCACATTCTCAGCAGAGTGAGCGTGATTAAGTCTGCTGACTTCTTCCCCAGCAGGTTGGAAACCCAAGTTATGTGCAGGTAGAGAAAGAACATGGATTTGGTGGTAAAGGCAGACTTGATTTCCAATCCCAGCTCCGCCACTTACGAGCTGGGGAAGTGTGCACAAGTAATTTGTCTTCTCTGAACTGAGAAGATGTCCAGTGAGCATCCAGGAGAGCAGTCCCTAAAGCCAGACTGCTGGGGTCTGAGGCTCAGATCCATCACATCTTAGCTGCATGGCCCTGGGCAAGTCATGGTACCTCTTTGCCTCAGTTTTCCCATCTGTCAAATGTGTATAGTACCATTAACTTAATGAGATTGTTGTGGGGATAAGAAGAGGTCGTAAACATGCCGGCACACAGTGATGTGCTCAATAAAGATTGTTTGTTCCTATTTCCTCAACTGTCAAATGAAGGGGGAGAGATAAAAATGTTACTTTTTTTCCACAGTGAGTGTTAGGAGCAAAGGAGAGAGGATGGTTAAAGAATTCTGCCTATGTAGGTGTTAACTACTTAAAAGCTAACGATAGGGGAGAGGGCAAGATGGCGGAGAAGTAAGGAGCTCCGTACTTGCACTCGCGCCCATACATCACACAGAAAAGATCCGAAGACATTGGAAACCTTACAAAACCTGAGAGATTGGGAGAAAAAAGACGCAGAATCCACTGAG